>NC_066584.1:523207139-523395090 GCF_024323335.1 Lathyrus oleraceus
AAATATTGATGTTAAACCCATGAAATTTGATTGAGTTGTGGGAATGATGAAAATATGATGTGTTAAAACCATGAAATTTGATTGAATTGTGGGAATTATAGAAATGATGATGTTAAACCCATGAAATTGATTGAATTGTGGGAATGATGAAATGTTGATGTTAAACCCATGAAATTTGATTGAATTGTGGAATGATGAAATATGATGTTAAACCCATGAAATTTGATTGAGTTGTGGGAATTATAGAAATGATGATGTTAAACCCATGAAATTTGATTGAATTGTGGGAATGATGAAAATGTTGATGTTAAACCCATGAAATTTGATTGAGTTGTGGGAATGATGAAAATGATGGTGTTAAACCCATGAAATTTGATTGAATGTGGGAATTATAGAAATGATGATGTTGACCCATGAAATTTGATTGAATTGTGGGAATGATGAAAATGTTGATGTTAAACCCATGAAATTTGATTGAGTTGTGGGAATGATGAAAATGATGATGTTAAACCCATGAAATTTGATTGAATTGTCGGAATTATAGAAATGATGATGTTAAACCCATGAAATTTGATTGAATTGTGGGAAAGATGAAAATGTTGGTGTTAAACCCATGAAATTTGATTGAGTTGTGGGAATGATGAAAATGATGATGTTAAACCCATGAAATTTGATTGAATTGTGGGAATTATAGAAATGATGATGTTAAACCATGAAATTTGATTGAATTGTGGGAATGATGAAAATGTTGATGTTAAACCCATGAAATTTGATTGAGTTGTGGGAATGATGAAAATGATGATGTTAAACCCATGAAATTTGATTGAATTGTGGGAATTATAGAAATGATGATGTTAAACCCATGAAATTTGATTGAATTGTGGGAATGATGAAAATGTTGATGTTAAACCCATGAAATTTGATTGAGTTGTGAGATGATGAAAATATGATGTTAAACCCATGAAATTTGATTGAATTGTGGGAATTATAGAAATGATGATGTTAAACCCATGAAATTTGATTGAATTGTGGGAATGATGAAAATGTTGATGTTAAACCCATGAAATTTGATTGAGTTGTGGGAATGATGAAAATGATGATGTTAAACCCATGAAATTTGATTGAATTGTGGGAATTATAGAAATGATGATTTTAAACCCATGAAATTTGATTGAATTGTGGGAATGATGAAAATGTTGATGTTAAACCCATGAAATTTGATTGAATTGGAGAAATGAAAATATTGATGTTAAACCCATGAAATTTGATTGAGTTGTGGGAATTATAGAAATGATGATGTTAAACCCATGAAATTTGATTGAATTGTGGGAATGATGAAAATGTTGATGTTAAACCCATGAAATTTGATTGAGTTGTGGGAATGATGAAAATGATGGATGTTAACCCATGAAATTTGATTGAATTGTGGGAATTATAGAAATGATGATGTTAACCCATGAAATTTGATTGAATTGTGGGAATGATGAAAATGTTGATGTTAAACCCATGAAATTTGATTGAGTTGTGAGAATGATAAAATATTGATGTTAAACCCATGAAATTTGATTGAATTGTGGGAATGATGAAAATGATGATGTTAAACCCATGAAATTTGATTGAATTGTGGATTATAGAAATGATGATGTTAAACCCATGAAATTTGATTGAATTGTGGGAATGATGAAAATGTTGATGTTAAACCATGAAATTTGATTGAATGTGGGAATGATGAAAATATTGATGTGTTAAACCCATGAAATTTGATTGAGTTGTGGGAATTATAGAAATGATGATGTTAAACCCATGAAATTTGATTGAATTGTGGGAATGATGAAAATGTTGATGTTAAACCCTGAAATTTGATTGAGTTGTGGGAATATGAAAATGATGATGTTAAACCCATGAAATTTGATTGAATTGTGGGAATTATAGAAATGATGATGTTTAACCCATGAAATTTGATTGAATGTGGGAATGATGAAAATGTTGATGTTAAACCCATGAAATTTGATTGAGTTGTGGGAATGATGAAAATGATGATGTTAAACCCATGAAATTTGATTGAATTGTGGGAATTATAGAAAATGATGATGTTAAAACCATGAAATTTGATTGAATTGTGGGAAGATGAAAATGTTGATGTTAAACCCATGAAATTTGATTGAATTGTGGGAATGATGAAATGATGATGTTAAACCCATGAAATTTGATTGAATTGTGGGAATGATAAAATGATGATGTTAAACCCATGAAATTTGATTGAATTGTGGGAATGAGAAAATGATGATGTTAAACCCATGAAATTTGATTGAATTGTGGGAATGATGAAAATATGATGTTAAACCCATGAAATTTGATTGAGGTGGGGAATATAAAATGATGATGTTAAACCATGAAATTTGATTGAATTGTGGGAATGATGAAAATATGATGTTAAACCATGAAATTTGATTGAATTGTGGGAATGATGAAATGATGATGTTAAACCCATGAAATTTGATTGAATTGTGGGAATGATGAAAATGATGATGTTAAACCCATGAAATTTGATTGAATTGTGGGAATTATAAAATGATGATGTTAAACCCATGAAATTTGATTGAATTGTGGGAATGATGAAAATGTTGATGTTAAACCCATGAAATTTGATTGAATTGTGGGAATGATGAAAATGATGATGTTAAACCCATGAAATTTGATTGAATTGTGGGAATTATAGAAATGATTTGACCCATGAAATTTGATTGAATTGTGGGAATGATGAAAATGTTGATGTTAAACCCATGAAATTTGATTGAATTGTGAGAATGATGAAAATATTGATGTTAAACCCATGAATTTGATTGAATTGTGGGAATTATAGAAATGATGATGTTAAACCCATGAAATTTGATTGAATTGTGGGAATGATGAAAATGTTGATGTTAAACCCATGAAATTTGATTGAGAGTTGTGGGAATGATGAAAAATGATGGTGTTAAACCCATGAAATTTGATTGAATTGTGGGAATTATAGAAATGATGATGTTAACCCATGAAATTTGATTGAATTGTGGGAATGATGAAAATGTTGATGTTAAACCATGAAATTTGATTGAATTGTGGGAATGATGAAATGATGATGTTAAACCCATGAAATTTGATTGAATTGTGGGAATTATAGAAATGATGATGTTAAACCCATGAAATTTGATTGAATTGTGGGAATGATGAAAATGTTGATGTTAAACCCATGAAATTTGATTGATTGTGGAATGATGAAAATGATGGTGTTAAACCCATGAAATTTGATTGAATGTGGTGGAATATAAAATGATGATGTTAAACCCATGAAATTTGATTGAATTGTGGGAATGATGAAAATGTTGATGTTAAAACCATGAAATTTGATTGAATTGTGGGGAATGATGAAAATGATGGTGTTAACCCATGAAATTTGATTGAATGTCGGAAATGATGAAAATGTGATGTTAAACCATGAAATTTGATTGAATTGTGGAATGATAGAAAATGATGATGTTAAACCCATGAAATTTGATTGAATTGTGGGAATGATAGAAATGATGATGTTAAACCCATGAAATTTGATTGAATTGTGGGAATGATGAAAATGATTGATGTTAAACCCATGAAATTGATTGAATTGTGTGGAATGATGAAAATATTGATGTTAAACCCATGAAATTTGATTGAGTTGTGGGAATTATAGAAATGATGATGTTAAACCCATGAAATTTGATTGAATTGTGGGAATGATGAAAATGTTGATGTTAAACCCATGAAATTTGATTGAGTTGTGGGAATGATAAAATGATGATGTTAAACCCATGAAATTTGATTGAATTGTGGGAATTATAGAAATGATGATGTTAAACCCATGAAATTTGATTGATTGTGGGAATGATGAAAATGTTGGTGTTAAACCCATGAAATTTGATTGAATGTGGGAATGATGAAATGATGATGTTAAACCCATGAAATTTGATTGAATTGTGGGAATTATGTATAAAATGATGATGTTAAACCCATGAAATTTGATTGAATTGTGGGAATGATGAAAATGTTGATGTTAAACCATGAAATTTGATTGAATTGTGGGAATGATGAAAATATTGATGTTAAACCCATGAAATTTGATTGAATTGTGGGAATTATAGAAATGATGATGTTAAACCCATGAAATTTGATTGAATTGTGGGAATGATGAAAATGTTGATGTTAAACCCATGAAATTTGATTGAGTTGTGGGAATGATGAAAATGATGGTGTTAAACCCATGAAATTTGATTGAATTGTGGGAATTATAGAAATGATGATGTTAAACCCATGAAATTTGATTGAATTGTGGGAATGATGAAAATGTTGATGTTAAACCCATGAAATTTGATTGAATTGTGAGAATGATGAAAATATTGATGTTAAACCCATGAAATTTGATTGAATTGTGGGAATGATGAAAATGATGATGTTAAACCCATGAAATTTGATTGAATTGTGGGAATTATAGAAATGATGATGTTAAACCCATGAAATTTGATTGAATTGTGGGAATGATGAAAATGTTGATGTTAAACCCATGAAATTTGATTGAATTGTGGGAATGATGAAAATATTGATGTTAAACCCATGAAATTTGATTGAGTTGTGGGAATTATAGAAATGATGATGTTAAACCCATGAAATTTGATTGAATTGTGGGAATGATGAAAATGTTGATGTTAAACCCATGAATTTGATTGAGTTGTGGGAATGATGAAAATGATGATGTTAAACCCATGAAATTTGATTGAATTGTGGGAATTATAGAAATGATGATGTTAACCCATGAAATTTGATTGAATTGTGGGAATGATGAAAATTGATGTTAAACCATGAAATTTGATTGAATTGTGGGAATGATGAAATGATGATGTTAAACCCATGAAATTTGATTGAATTGTGGGAATTATAGAAATGATGATGTTAACCCATGAAATTTGATTGAATTGTGGGAATGATGAAAATGTTGGTGTTAAACCCATGAAATTTGATTGAATTGTGGAATGATGAAAATGATGATGTTAAACCCATGAAATTTGATTGAATTGTGGGAATTATAGAAATGATGATGTTAAACCCATGAAATTTGATTGAATTGTGGGAATGATGAAAATGTTGATGTTTAACCCATGAAATTTGATTGAGTTGTGGGAATGATGAAAATGATGGATGTTAACCCATGAAATTTGATTGAATTGTGGGAATTATAGAAATGATTTAAACCCATGAAATTTGATTGAATTGTGGGAATGATGAAAATGTTGATGTTAAACCCATGAAATTTGATTGAGTTGTGGGAATGATGAAAAATATGATGTTAAACCCATGAAATTTGATTGAATTGTGGGAATTATAGAAATGATGATGTTAAACCCATGAAATTTGATTGAATTGTGGGAATGATGAAAATGTTGATGTTAAACCCATGAAATTTGATTGATTGTGGGAATGATGAAAATGATGATGTTAAACCCATGAAATTTGATTGAATTGTGGGAATTATAGAAATGATGATTTTAAACCCATGAAATTTGATTGAATTGTGGGAATGATGAAAATGTTGATGTTAAACCCATGAAATTTGATTGAATTGTGAGAATGATGAAAATGATGATGTTAAACCATGAAATTTGATTGAATTGTGGGAATTATGAAATGATGATGTTAAACCCATGAAATTTGATTGAATTGTGGGAATGATGAAAATGTTGATGTTTAAACCCATGAAATTTGATGATTAATTGTGGGAATGATGAAAATGATGATGTTAAACCCATGAAATTTGATTGAATTGTGGGAATATAGAAATGATGATGTTAACCCATGAAATTGATTGAATTGTGGGAATGATGAAAATGTTGATGTTAAACCCATGAAATTTGATTGAATTGTGGAATGATGAAATGTTGATGTTAAACCCATGAAATTTGATTGAATTGTGGGAATGATGAAATGATGATGTTAAACCCATGAAATTTGATTGAATTGTGGGATTAAGAAATGATGATGTTAAACCCATGAAATTTGATTGAATTGTGGGAATGATGAAATGATGATGTTAAACCCATGAAATTTGATTGAATTGTGGGAATGATGAAAATATTGATGTTAAACCCATGAAATTTGATTGATTGTGGGAATTATAGAATGATGATGTTAAACCCATGAAATTTGATTGAATTGTGGGAATGATGAAATGTTGATGTTAAACCATGAAATTGATTGAGTTGTGGGAATGATGAAAATGTTGATGTTAAACCCATGAAATTTGATTGAATTGTGGGAATTATAGAAATGATGATGTTTAACCCATGAAATTTGATTGAATTGTGGGAATGATGAAAATGTTGATGTTAAACCCATGAAATTTGATTGAGTTGTGGGAATGATGAAAATGATGATGTTAAACCCATGAAATTTGATTGAATTGTGGGAATTATAGAAATGATGATGTTAAACCCATGAAATTTGATTGAATTGTGGGAATGATGAAAATGTTGGTGTTAAACCCATGAAATTTGATTGAATTGTCGGAATGATGAAAATGATGATGTTAAACCCATGAAATTTGATTGAATTGTGGGAATTATAGAAATGATGATGTTAAACCCATGAAATTTGATTGAGTTGTGGGAATGATGAAAATGTTGATGTTAAACCCATGAAATTTGATTGAATTGTGGGAATGATGAAAATGATTGATGTTAAACCATGAAATTGATTGAATTGTGGGAATTATAGAAATGATGATGTTAAACCCATGAAATTTGATTGAATTGTGGGAATGATGAATATTGATGTTAAACCCATGAAATTTGATTGAGTTGTGGGAATGATAGAAATGATGATGTTAAACCCATGAAATTTGATTGAATTGTGGGAATGATGAAAATGTTGATGTTAAACCCATGAAATTTGATTGAATTGTGGGAATTATAAAATGATGATGTTAAACCCATGAAATTTGATTGAATTGTGGGAATGATGAAAATGTTGATGTTAAACCCATGAAATTTGATTGAATTGTGGGAATGATGAAAATGATGATGTTAAACCCATGAAATTTGATTGAATTGTGGGAATTATAGAAATGATTTAAACCCATGAAATTTGATTGAATTGTGGGAATGATGAAAATGTTGATGTTAAACCCATGAAATTTGATTGATTGTGGAATGATGAAAATATTGATGTTAAACCCATGAAATTTGATTGAATTGTGGGAATTATAGAAATGATGATGTTAAACCCATGAAATTTGATTGAATTGTGGGAATGATGAAAATGTTGATGTTAAACCCATGAAATTTGATTGAGTTGTGGGAATGATGAAAATGATGATGTTAAACCCATGAAATTTGATTGAATTGTGGGAATTATAGAAATGATGATGTTAAACCCATGAAATTTGATTGAATTGTGGGAATGATGAAAATGTTGATGTTAAACCCATGAAATTTGATTGAATTTGGGGAATGATGAAATGATGATGTTAAACCATGAAATTTGATTGAATTGTGGGAATTATAGAAATGATGATGTTAAACCCATGAAATTTGATTGAATTGTGGGAATGATGAAAATGTTGATGTTAAACCCATGAAATTTGATTGAGTTGTGGGAATGATGAAAATGATGGTGTTAAACCCATGAAATTTGATTGAATTGTGGGAATTATAGAAATGATGATGTTAAACCCATGAAATTTGATTGAATTGTGGGAATGATGAAAATGTTGATGTTAAACCCATGAAATTTGATTGAGTTGTGGGAATGATGAAAATGATGATGTTAAACCCATGAAATTTGATTGAATTGTGGGAATGATGAAAATGATGATGTTAAACCCATGAAATTTGATTGAATTGTGGGAATGATAGAAATGATGATGTTAAACCCATGAAATTTGATTGAGTTGTGTGGAATTATAGAAATGATGATGTTTAAACCCATGAAATTTGATTGAATTGTGGGAATGATGAAAATTGATGGTTAAACCATGAAATTTGATTGATTGTGGGAATGATGAAAATGATGATGTTAAACCCATGAAATTTGATTGAATTGTGGGAATTATAGAAATGATGATGTTAAACCCATGAAATTTGATTGAATTGTGGGAATGATGAAAATGTTGATGTTAAACCCATGAAATTTGATTGAGTTGTGGGAATGATGAAAATGATGATGTTAAACCCATGAAATTTGATTGAATTGTGGGAATTATAGAAATGATGATGTTAACCCATGAAATTTGATTGATTGTGGGAATGATGAAAATGTTGATGTTAAACCCATGAAATTTGATTGAATTGTGGGAATGATGAAAATGATGATGTTAAACCCATGAAATTTGATTGAATTGTGGGAATTATGAAATGATGATGTTAAACCCATGAAAATTGATTGAATTGTGGGAATGATGAAAATGTTGATGTTAAACCCATGAAATTTGATTGAATTGTGAGAATGATGAAAATTTGATGTTAAACCCATGAAATTTGATTGAGTTGTGGGAATTATGAAATGATGATGTTAAACCCATGAAATTTGATTGAATTGTGGGAATGATGAAAATGTTGATGTTAAACCCATGAAATTTGATTGAGTTGTGGGAATGATGAAAATGATGATGTTAAACCCATGAAATTTGATTGAATTGTGGGAATTATAGAAATGATGATGTTAAACCCATGAAATTTGATTGAATTGTGGGAATGATGAAAATGTTGATGTTAAACCCATGAAATTTGATTGAATTGTGGGAATGATGAAAATATTGATGTTAAACCCATGAAATTTGATTGAATTGTGGGAATGATGAAAATGATGATGTTAAACCCATGAAATTTGATTGAATTGTGGGAATTATAAAATGATGATGTTAAACCATGAAATTTGATTGAATTGTGGGAATGATGAAAATGTTGATGTTAAACCCATGAAATTTGATTGAATTGTGAGGAATGATGAAAATATGATGTTAAACCCATGAAATTTGATTGAATTGTGGGAATTATGAAATGATGATGTTAAACCCATGAAATTTGATTGAATTGTGGGAATGATGAAAATGTTGATGTTAAACCCATGAAATTTGATTGAGTTGTGGGAATGATGAAAATGATGATGTTAAACCCATGAAATTTGATTGAATTGTGGGAATTATAGAAATGATGATGTTTAACCCATGAAATTTGATTGAATTGTGGGAATGATGAAAATGTTGATGTTAAACCCATGAAATTTGATTGAGTTGTGAGAATGATGAAAATATTGATGTTAAACCCATGAAATTTGATTGAGTTGTGGGAATGATGAAAATGATGATGTTAAACCCATGAAATTTGATTGATTGTGGGAATTATAGAAATGATGATGTTAAACCCATGAAATTTGATTGATTGTGGGAATGATGAAAATGTTGTTGATGTTTAAACCCATGAAATTTGATTGAATTGTGGGAATGATGAAAATATTGATGTTAAACCCATGAAATTTGATTGAGTTGGGAATTATAGAAATGATGATGTTAAACCCATGAAATTTGATTGAATTGTGGGAATGATGAAAATGTTGATGTTAAACCCATGAAATTTGATTGAGTTGTGGGAATGATGAAAATGATGGTGTTAAACCCATGAAATTTGATTGAATTGTGGGAATTATAGAAATGATGATGTTGACCCATGAAATTTGATTGAATTGTGGGAATGATGAAAATGTTGATGTTAAACCCATGAAATTTGATTGAGTTGTGGGAATGATGAAAATGATGATGTTAAACCCATGAAATTTGATTGAATTGTGGGAATTATAGAAATGATGATGTTAAACCCATGAAATTTGATTGAATTGTGGGAAGATGAAAATGTTGGTGTTAAACCCATGAAATTTGATTGAATTGTCGGAATGATGAAAATGATGATGTTAAACCCATGAAATTTGATTGAATTGTGGGAATTATAGAAATGATGATGTTAAACCCATGAAATTTGATTGAATTGTGGGAATGATGAAAATGTTGATGTTAAACCCATGAAATTTGATTGAGTTGTGGGAATGATGAAAATGATGTGTTAAACCCATGAATTTGATTGAATTGTGGGAATTATAGAAATGATTTAAACCATGAAATTTGATTGAATTGTGGGAATGATGAAAATGTTGATGTTAAACCCATGAATTTGATTGAGTTGTGAGAATGATGAAAATATGATGTTAAACCCATGAAATTTGATTGATTGTGGGAATTATAGAAATGATGATGTTAAACCCATGAAATTTGATTGAATTGTGGGAATGATGAAAATGTTGGTGTTAAACCCATGAAATTTGATTGAGTTGTGGGAATGATGAAAATGATGGTGTTAAACCCATGAAATTTGATTGAATTGTGGGAATTATAGAAATGATGATGTTAAACCCATGAAATTTGATTGAATTGTGGGAATGATGAAAATGTTGATGTTAAACCCATGAAATTTGATTGAGTTTTGGGAATTATAGAAAATGATGATGTTAAACCATGAAATTTGATTGAATTGTGGGAATGATGAAAATGTTGATGTTAAACCCATGAAATTGATTGATTGTGGGATGAATGATGAAAATTATGATGTTAAACCCATGAAATTTGATTGAATTGTCGGAATTATAGAAATGATGATGTTAAACCCATGAAATTTGATTGAATTGTGGGAATGATGAAAATGTTGATGTTAAACCCATGAAATTTGATTGAATTGTGGGAATGATGAAAATGATGATGTTAAACCCATGAAATTTGATTGAATTGTGGGAATTATAGAAATGATGATGTTAAACCCATGAAATTTGATTGAGTTGTGGGAATTATAGAAATGTTGATGTTAAACCCATGAAATTTGATTGAATTGTGAGAATGATGAAAATATTGATGTTAAACCCATGAAATTTGATTGAGTTGTGGGAATTATAGAAATGATGATGTTAAACCCATGAAATTTGATTGAATTGTGGGAATGATGAAAATGTTGATGTTAAACCCATGAAATTTGATTGATTGTGGGAAAAAAAAAAATGAAATTTTTTAAAGAAATAAGAAATGATGATGTTTAAACCATGAAATTTGATTGAATTGTGGGAATGATGAAAATGTGATGTTAAACCCATGAAATTTGATTGAGTTGTGGGAATGATGAAATGATGATGTTAAACCCATGAAATTTGATTGAATTGTGGGAATTATAGAAATGATGATGTTAAACCATGAAATTTGATTGAATTGTGGGAATGATGAAAATGTTGATGTTAAACCATGAAATTTGATTGAATTGTGGGAATGATGAAAATGATGATGTTAAACCCATGAAATTTGATTGAATTGTGGGAATTATAGAAATGATGATGTTAAACCCATGAAATTTGATTGAATTGTGGGAATGATGAAAATGTTGATGTTAAACCCATGAAATTTGATTGAATTGTGGGAATGATGAAAATATTGATGTTAAACCCATGAAATTTGATTGAGTTGTGGGAATTATAGAAATGATGATGTTAAACCCATGAAATTTGATTGAATTGTGGGAATGATGAAAATGTTGATGTTAAACCCATGAAATTTGATTGAGTTGTGGGAATGATGAAATGATGGTGTTAAACCCATGAAATTTGATTGATTGTGGGAATTATAGAAATGATGATGTTAAACCCATGAAATTTGATTGAATTGTGGGAATGATGAAAATGTTGATGTTAAACCCATGAAATTTGATTGAATTGTGGGAATGATGAAATATTGATGTTAAACCCATGAAATTTGATTGAATTGTGGGAATGATGAAAATGATGATGTTAAACCCATGAAATTTGATTGAATTGTGGGAATTATAGAAATGATGATGTTAAACCCATGAAATTTGATTGAATTGTGGGAAAATGAAAAATGTTGATGTTAAACCCATGAAATTTGATTGAATTGTGGGAATGATGAAAATATGATGTTAAACCCATGAAATTTGATTGAGTTGTGGGAATTATAGAAATGATGATGTTAAACCCATGAAATTTGATTGAATTGTGGGAATGATGAAAATGTTGATGTTAAACCCATGAAATTTGATTGAGTTGTGGGAATGATGAAAATGATGGTGTTAAACCCATGAAATTTGATTGAATTGTGGGAATTATAGAAATGATGATGTTTAACCCATGAAATTTGATTGAATTGTGGAATGATGAAAATGTTGATGTTAAACCCATGAAATTTGATTGAGTTGTGGGAATGATGAAATGATGATGTTAAACCCATGAAATTTGATTGAATTGTGGGAATTATAGAAATGATGATGTTAAACCCATGAAATTTGATTGAATTGTGGGAAAGATGAAAATGTTGGTGTTAAACCCATGAAATTTGATTGAATTGTCGGAATGATGAAAATGATGATGTTAAACCCATGAAATTTGATTGAATTGTGGGAATTATAGAAATGATGATGTTAAACCCATGAAATTTGATTGAATTGTGGGAATGATGAAAATGTTGATGTTAAACCCATGAAATTTGATTGAGTTGTGGGAATGATGAAATGATGGTGTTAAACCCATGAAATTTGATTGAATTGTGGGAATTATAGAAATGATTTGACCCATGAAATTTGATTCAATTGTGGGAATGATGAAAATGTTGATGTTAAACCCATGAAATTTGATTGAGTTGTGGGAATGATGAAATATTGATGTTAAACCCATGAAATTTGATTGAGTTGTGGGAATTATAGAAATGATGATGTTAAACCCATGAAATTTGATTGAATTGTGGGAATGATGAAAATGTTGATGTTAAACCCATGAAATTTGATTGAGTTGTGGGAATGATGAAAATGATGGTGTTAAACCCATGAAATTTGATTGAATTGTGGGAATTATAGAAATGATGATGTTTGACCCATGAAATTTGATTGAATTGTGGGAATGATGAAAATGTTGATGTTAAACCCATGAAATTTGATTGAGTTTTGGGAATTATAGAAATGATGATGTTAGACCCATGAAATTTGATTGAATTGTGGGAATGATGAAAATGTTGATGTTAAACCCATGAAATTTGATTGAGTTGTGGGAATGATGAAAATTATGATGTTAAACCCATGAAATTTGATTGAATTGTCGGAATTATAGAAATGATGATGTTAAACCCATGAAATTTGATTGAATTGTGGGAAAGATGAAAATGTTGGTGTTAAACCCATGAAATTTGATTGATTGTGGGAATGATGAAAATGATGATGTTAAACCCATGAAATTTGATTGAATTGTGGGAATTATAGAAATGATGATGTTAAACCCATGAAATTTGATTGAGTTGTGGGAATGATAGAAATGTTGATGTTAAACCCATGAAATTTGATTGAATTGTGAGAATGATGAAAATATGATGTTAAACCCATGAAATTTGATTGAGTTGTGGGAATTATAGAAATGATGATGTTAAACCCATGAAATTTGATTGAATTGTGGGAATGATGAAAATGTTGATGTTAAACCCATGAAATTTGATTGAGTTGTGGGAATTATAGAAATGATGATGTTAAACCCATGAAATTTGATTGAATTGTGGGAATGATGAAAATGTGATGTTAAACCCATGAAATTTGATTGAGTTGTGGGAATGATGAAAATGATGATGTTAAACCCATGAAATTTGATTGAATTGTGGGAATTATAGAAATGATGATGTTAAACCATGAAATTTGATTGAATTGTGGGAATGATGAAAATGTTGATGTTAAACCCATGAAATTTGATTGAATTGTGGGAATGATGAAAATGATGATGTTAAACCCATGAATTTGATTGAATTGTGGGAATTATAGAAATGATGATGTTAAACCCATGAAATTTGATTGAATTGTGGGAATGATGAAAATGTTGATGTATAAACCCATGAAATTTGATTGAATTGTGAGAATGATGAAAATATTGATGTTAAACCCATGAAATTTGATTGAGTTGTGGGAATTATAGAAATGATGATGTTAAACCCATGAAATTTGATTGAATTGTGGGAATGATGAAAATGTTGATGTTAAACCCATGAAATTTGATTGAGTTGTGGGAATGATGAAAATGATGGTGTTAAACCCATGAAATTTGATTGAATTGTGGGAATTATAGAAATGATGATGTTGACCCATGAAATTTGATTCAATTGTGGGAATGATGAAAATGTTGATGTTAAACCCATGAAATTTGATTGAGTTGTGAGAATGATGGAAATATTGATGTTAAACCCATGAAATTTGATTGAGATGTGGGAATTATAGAAATGATGATGTTAAACCCATGAAATTTGATTGAATTGTGGGAATGATGAAAATGTTGATGTTAAACCCATGAAATTTGATTGAATTGTGGGAATGATGAAAATGATGATGTTAACCCATGAAATTTGATTGAATTGTGGGAATATAGAAATGATGATGTTAAACCCATGAAATTTGATTGAATTGTGGGAATGATGAAAATGTTGATGTTAAACCCATGAAATTTGATTGAGTTGTGGGAATGATGAAATGATGATGTTAAACCCATGAAATTTGATTGAATTGTGGGAATTATAGAAATGATGATGTTAAACCCATGAAATTTGATTGAATTGTGGGAAAGATGAAAATGTTGGTGTTAAACCCATGAAATTTGATTGAGTTGTGGGAATGATGAAAATGATGGTGTTAAACCCATGAAATTTGATTGAATTGTGGGAATTATAGAAATGATGATGTTTAACCCATGAAATTTGATTGAATTGTGGGAATGATGAAATGTTGATGTTAAACCCATGAAATTTGATTGAATTGTGGGAATGATGAAAATGTTGATGTTAAACCCATGAAATTTGATTGAATTGTGGGAATGATGAAATGATGATGTTAAACCCATGAAATTTGATTGAATTGTGGGAATGATAGAAATGTTGATGTTAAACCCATGAAATTTGATTGATTGTGGGAATGATAAAATGATGATGTTAACCCATGAAATTTGATTGAATTGTGGGAATGATGAAAATGATGATGTTAAACCCATGAAATTTGATTGAATTGTGGGAATTATAGAAAATGATGATGTTAAACCATGAAATTTGATTGAATTGTGGGAATGATGAAATGTTGATGTTAAACCCATGAAATTTGATTGATTGTGGGAATGATAGAAATGATGATGTTAAACCCATGAAATTTGATTGAATTGTGGGAATGATGAAAATGTGATGTTAAACCCATGAAATTGATTGAATTGTGGGAATGATGAAAATGATGATGTTAAACCCATGAAATTTGATTGAATTGTGGAATATAGAATGATGATGTTAAACCCATGAAATTGATTGAATTGTGGGAATGATGAAAATGTTGATGTTAAACCCATGAAATTTGATTGAATTGTGGGAATGATGAAAATGATGATGTTAAACCCATGAAATTTGATTGAATTGTGGGAATTATAAAATGATGATGTTAAACCCATGAAATTTGATTGAATTGTGGGAATGATGAAAATGATGATGTTAAACCCATGAAATTGATTGAATGTGGGAATGATGAAAATATGATGTTAAAACCCATGAAATTTGATTGAATTGTGGGAATTATAGAAATGATGATGTTAAACCCATGAAATTTGATTGAATTGTGGGAATGATGAAAATGTTGATGTTAAAACCATGAAATTTGATTGAGTTGTGGGAATGATGAAAATGATGATGTTAAACCCATGAAATTTGATTGAATTGTGGGAATTATAGAAATGATGATGTTAACCCATGAAATTTGATTGAATTGTGGGAATGATGAAAATGTTGATGTTAAACCCATGAAATTTGATTGAATTGTGGGAATGATGAAATATTGATGTTAAACCCATGAAATTTGATTGAATTGTGGGAATTAAAAATGATGATGTTAAACCCATGAAATTTGATTGAATTGTGGGAATGATGAAAATGTTGATGTTAAACCCATGAAATTTGATTGAGTTGTGGGAATGATGAAAATGATGATGTTAAACCCATGAAATTTGATTGAATTGTGGGAATTATAGAAATGATGATGTTAACCCATGAAATTTGATTGAATTGTGGGAATGATGAAAATGTTGATGTTAAACCCATGAAATTTGATTGAGTTGTGGGAATGATGAAAATGATGATGTTAAACCCATGAAATTGATTGAATTGTGGGAATTATAGAAATGATGATGTTAAACCCATGAAATTTGATTGAATTGTGGGAATGATGAAAATGTTGATGTTAAACCCATGAAATTTGATTGAGTTGTGGGAATGATGAAAATGATGATGTTAAACCCATGAAATTTGATTGAATTGTGGGAATTATAGAAATGATGATGTTAACCCATGAAATTTGATTGAATTGTGGGAATGATGAAAATGTTGATGTTAAACCCATGAAATTTGATTGAATTGTGGGAATGATGAAAATGATGATGTTAAACCCATGAAATTTGATTGAATTGTGGGAATGATGAAAATGATGATGTTAAACCCATGAAATTTGATTGAATTGTGGGAATGATGAAAATGTTGATGTTAAACCCATGAAATTTGATTGAATTGTGGGAATGATGAAAATGATGATGTTAAACCCATGAAATTTGATTGATTGTGGAATTATAGAAATGATGATGTTTAACCCATGAAATTTGATTGAATTGTGGGAATGATGAAAATGTTGATGTTAAACCCATGAAATTTGATTGAATTGTGGGAATGATGAAAATGTTGATGTTAAACCCATGAAATTTGATTGAATTGTGGAATGATGAAAATGATGATGTTAAAACCATGAAATTTGATTGAATTGTGGGAATGATAGAAATGATGATGTTAAACCCATGAAATTTGATTGAATTGGGGAATGATAGAAATGATGATGTTAAACCCATGAAATTTGATTGAATTGTGGGAATGATGAAAATATGATGTTAAACCCATGAAATTTGATTGAATTGTGGGAATGATAGAAATGATGATGTTAAACCCATGAAATTTGATTGAATTGTGGGAATGATGAAAATATGATGTTAAACCCATGAAATTTGATTGAGTTGTGGGAATTATAGAAATGATGATGTTAAACCATGAAATTTGATTGAATTGTGGGAATGATGAAAATGTTGATGTTAAACCCATGAAATTTGATTGAGTTGTGGGAATTAAAAATGATGATGTTAAACCCATGAAATTTGATTGAATTGTGGGAATTATAGAAATGATGATGTTAAACCCATGAAATTTGATTGAATTGTGGGAATGATGAAAATGTTGGTGTTAAACCCATGAAATTTGATTGAATTGTGGGAATGATGAAAATGATGATGTTAAACCCATGAAATTTGATTGAATTGTGGGAATTATAGAAATGATGATGTTAAACCCATGAAATTTGATTGAATTGTGGGAATGATGAAAATGTTGATGTTAAACCCATGAAATTTGATTGAGTTGTGGGAATGATGAAAATGATGATGTTAAACCCATGAAATTTGATTGAATTGTGGGAATTATAGAAATGATGATGTTAAACCCATGAAATTTGATTGAATTGTGGGAATGATGAAAATGTTGATGTTAAACCCATGAAATTTGATTGAATTGTGGAATGATGAAAATGATGTTAAACCCATGAAATTTGATTGAATTGTGGGAATGATGAAAATGATGATGTTAAACCCATGAAATTTGATTGAATTGTGGGAATTATAGAAATGATGATGTTAAACCATGAAATTTGATTGAATTGTGGGAATGATGAAATGTTGATGTTAAACCCATGAAATTTGATTGAATGTGGGAATGATGAAAATATTGATGTTAAACCCATGAAATTTGATTGATTGTGGGAATTATAGAAATGATGATGTTAAACCCATGAAATTTGATTGAATTGTGGGAATGATGAAAATGTGATGATTTAAACCCATGAAATTTGATTGAGTTGTGGGAATATGAAAATGATGGTTAAACCCATGAAATTTGATTGAATGTGGGAATATAGAATGATGATGTTAAACCCATGAAATTTGATTGAATTGTGGGAATGATGAAAATGTTGATGTTAAACCCATGAAATTTGATTGAGTTGTGGGAATGATGAAAATGATGATGTTAAACCCATGAAATTTGATTGAATTGTGGGAATTATAGAAATGATGATGTTAAACCCATGAAATTTGATTGAATTGTGGGAATGATGAAAATGTTGATGTTAAACCCATGAAATTTGATTGAATTGTGGGAATGATGAAAATGATGATGTTAAACCCATGAAATTTGATTGAATTGTGGGAATATAGAAATGATGATGTTTAAACCATGAAATTTGATTGAATTGTGGGAATGATGAAAATGTTGGTGTAAACCCATGAAATTTGATTGAATTGTGGAATGATGAAAATGATGATGTTAAACCCATGAAATTTGATTGAATTGTGGGAATTATAGAAATGATGATGTTAAACCCATGAAATTGATTGAATTGTGGGAATGATGAAAATGTGATGTTAAACCCATGAAATTTGATTGAGTTGTGGGAATGATGAAAATGATGGTGTTAAACCCATGAAATTTGATTGAATTGTGGGAATTATAGAAATGATTTGACCCATGAAATTGATTGAATTGTGGGAATGATGAAAATGTTGATGTTAAACCCATGAAATTTGATTGAGTTGTGAGAATGATGAAATATTGATGTTAAACCCATGAAATTTGATTGAGTTGTGGGAATTATAAAAATGATGATGTTAAACCCATGAAATTTGATTGAATTGTGGGAATGATGAAAATGTTGATGTTAAACCATGAAATTTGATTGAATTGTGGGAATGATGAAATGATGATGTTAAACCCATGAAATTTGATTGAATTGTGGGAATGATGAAAATGATGATGTTAAACCCATGAAATTTGATTGAATTGTGGAATTATGAAATGATGATGTTAAACCCATGAAATTTGATTGAATTGTCGGAATGATGAAAATGTTGATGTTAAACCCATGAAATTTGATTGAATTGTGGGAATTATAGAAATGATGATGTTTAAACCCATGAAATTGATTGAATTGTGGGAATTATAGAAATGATGATGTTAAACCCATGAAATTTGATTGAATTGTGAGAATGATGAAATATGATGTTAAACCCATGAAATTTGATTGAGTTGTGGGAATGATAGAAATGATGATGTTAAACCCATGAAATTTGATTGAATTGTGGGAATGATGAAAATGATGATGTTAAACCCATGAAATTTGATTGAGTTGTGGGAATTATAGAAATGATGATGTTAAACCCATGAAATTTGATTGAATTGTGGGAATGATGAAAATGATGATGTTAAACCCATGAAATTTGATTGAATTGTGGGAATTGAAAATGATGATGTTAAACCCATGAAATTTGATTGAATTGTGGGAATTATAGAAATGATGATGTTAAACCCATGAAATTTGATTGAATTGTGGGAATGATGAAAATGTTGATGTTAAACCCATGAAATTTGATTGAATTGTGGAATGATGAAAATGATGATGTTAAACCCATGAAATTTGATTGAATTGTGGGAATATATAAAATGATGATGTTAAAACCATGAAATTTGATTGAATTGTGGGAATGATGAAAATGTTGATGTTAAACCCATGAAATTTGATTGAGTTGTGGGAATGATGAAAATGATGATGTTAAACCCATGAAATTTGATTGAATTGTGGGAATTATAGAAATGATGATGTTAAACCCATGAAATTTGATTGAATGTGGGAATGATGAAATGTTGATGTTAAACCCATGAAATTTGATTGAGTTGTGGGAATGATGAAATATGATGTTAAACCCATGAAATTTGATTGAATTGGGGAATGATGAAAATGATGATGTTAAACCCATGAAATTTGATTGAATTGTGGGAATTATAGAAATGATGATGTTAAACCCATGAAATTTGATTGAATTGTGGGAATGATGAAAATGTTGATGTTAAACCCATGAAATTTGATTGAATTGTGAGAATGATGAAAATATTGATGTTAAACCCATGAAATTTGATTGAGTTGTGGAATTATAGAAATGATGATGTTAAACCCATGAAATTTGATTGAATTGTGGGAATGATGAAAATGTTGATGTTAAACCCATGAAATTTGATTGAGTTGTGGGAATGATGAAAATGATGGTGTTAAACCCATGAAATTTGATTGAATTGTGGGAATTATAGAAATGATGATGTTGAACCATGAAATTTGATTCAATTGTGGGAATGATGAAAATGTTGATGTTAAACCCATGAAATTTGATTGAGTTGTGGGAATGATGAAAATGATGATGTTAAACCCATGAAATTTGATTGAATTGTGGGAATTATAGAAATGATGATGTTAAACCCATGAAATTTGATTGAATTGTGGGAAAGATGAAAATGTTGATGTTAAACCCATGAAATTTGATTGAATTGTGGGAATGATGAAAATGATGATGTTAAACCATGAAATTTGATTGAATTGTGGGAATTATAGAAATGATGATGTTAAACCCATGAAATTGATTGAATTGTGGGAATGATGAAAATGTTGATGTTAAACCCATGAAATTTGATTGAATTGTGGGAATGATGAAAATGATGATGTTTAACCCATGAAATTGATTGAATTGTGGGAATTATAAAATGATGATGTTAAACCCATGAAATTTGATTGAATTGTGGGAATGATGAAAATGTTGATGTTAAACCCATGAAATTTGATTGAGTTGTGGGAATGATGAAAATGATGATGTTAAACCCATGAAATTTGATTGAATTGTGGGAATTATAGAATGATGTTAAACCCATGAAATTTGATTGAATTGTGGGAATGATGAAAATGTTGATGTTAAACCCATGAAATTTGATTGAGTTGTGGGAATGATGAAAATGATGATGTTAAACCCATGAAATTTGATTGAATTGTGGGAATTATAGAAATGATGATGTTAAACCCATGAAATTTGATTGAATTGTGGGAATGATGAAAATGTTGATGTTAAACCCATGAAATTTGATTGAGTTGTGAGAATGATGAAAATATTGATGTTAAACCCATGAAATTTGATTGAGTTGTGGGAATGATGAAAATGATGATGTTAAACCCATGAAATTTGATTGAATTGTGGGAATTATAGAAATGATGATGTTAAACCCATGAAATTTGATTGAATTGTGGGAATGATGAAAATGTTGATGTTAAACCCATGAAATTTGATTGAATTGTGAGAATGATGAAAATATTGATGTTAAACCCATGAAATTTGATTGAGTTGTGGGAATTATAGAAATGATGATGTTAAACCCATGAAATTTGATTGAATTGTGGGAATGATGAAAATGTTGATGTTAAACCCATGAAATTTGATTGAGTTGTGGGAATGATGAAAATGATGGTGTTAAACCCATGAAATTTGATTGAATTGTGGGAATTATAGAAATGATGATGTTTGACCCATGAAATTTGATTCAATTGTGGGAATGATGAAAATGTTGATGTTAAACCCATGAAATTTGATTGAGTTGTGGGAATGATGAAAATGATGATGTTAAACCCATGAAATTTGATTGAATTGTCGGAATTATAGAAATGATGATGTTAAACCCATGAAATTTGATTGAATTGTGGGAATGATGAAAATGTTGGTGTTAAACCCATGAAATTTGATTGAATTGTCGGAATGATGAAAATGATGATGTTAAACCCATGAAATTTGATTGAATTGTGGGAATTATAGAAATGATGATGTAAACCCATGAAATTTGATTGAATTGTGGGAATGATGAAAATGTTGATGTTAAACCCATGAAATTTGATTGAATTGTGGGAATGATGAAAATGATGATGGTAAACCCATGAAATTTGATTGAATTGTGGGAATTATAGAAATGATGATGTTAAACCCATGAAATTTGATTGAATTGTGGGAATGATGAAAATGTTGATGTTAAACCCATGAAATTTGATTGAGTTTGGGAATGATGAAAATGATGTGTAAACCCATGAAATTTGATTGAATTGTGGGAATTATAGAAAATGATGTTAAACCATGAAATTTGATTGAATTGTGGGAATGATGAAAATGTTGATGTTAAACCATGAAATTTGATTGATTGTGGGAATGATGAAAATGATGATGTTAAACCCATGAAATTTGATTGAATTGTGGGAATGAGAAATGATGATGTTAAACCCATGAAATTGATTGAATTGTGGGAATGATGAAAATGTTGGTGTTAAACCCATGAAATTTGATTGAATTGTAGGAATGATAGAATGATGATGTTTAAACCCATGAAATTTGATTGAATTGTGGGAATGATGAAAATGTTGATGTTAAACCCATGAAATTTGATTGAATTGTGGGAATGATGAAAATGTTGATGTTAAACCCATGAAATTTGATTGAATTGTGGGAATGATGAAAATGATGATGTTAAACCCATGAAATTTGATTGAATTGTGGGAATTATAGAAATGATGATGTTAAACCCATGAAATTTGATTGAGTTGTGGGAATTATAGAAATGCTGATGTTAAACCCATGAAATTTGATTGAATTGTGGGAATGATGAAAATATGATGTTAAACCCATGAAATTTGATTGAGTTGTGGGAATTATAGAAATGATGATGTTAAACCATGAAATTGATTGAATTGTGGGAATGATGAAAATATGATGTTAAACCCATGAAATTTGATTGATTGTGGGAATTATAGAAATGATGATGTTAAACCATGAAATTTGATTGAATTGTGGGAATGATGAAAATGTTGATGTTAAACCCATGAAATTTGATTGAGTGTGGGAATGATGAAAATGATGATGTTAAACCCATGAAATTTGATTGAATTGTGGGAATTATAGAATGATGATGTTAAACCCATGAAATTTGATTGAATTGTGGGAAAGATGAAAATGTTGATGTTAAACCCATGAAATTTGATTGAATTGTGGGAATGATGAAAATGATGATGTTAAACCCATGAAATTTGATTGAATTGTGGGAATTATGAAATGATGATGTTAAACCCATGAAATTTGATTGAATTGTGGGAATGATGAAAATGTTGATGTTAAACCCATGAAATTTGATTGAGTTTGGGAATGATGAAAATGATGATGTTAAACCCATGAAATTTGATTGAATTGTGGGAATTATAGAAATGATGATGTTAAACCCATGAAATTTGATTGAATTGTGGGAATGATGAAAATGTTGATGTTAAACCCATGAAATTTGATTGAATTGTGAGAATGATGAAAATATTGATGTTAAACCATGAAATTTGATTGAATTGTGGGAATGATGAAAATGATGATGTTAAACCCATGAAATTTGATTGAATTGGGAATTTAGAAAATGATGATGTTAAACCCATGAAATTTGATTGAATTGTGGGAATGATGAAAATGTTGATGTTAAACCCATGAAATTTGATTGAATTGTGGGAATGATGAAAATATGATGTTAAACCCATGAAATTTGATTGAATTGTGGGAATTATAGAAATGATGATGTTAAACCCATGAAATTTGATTGAATTGTGGGAATGATGAAAATGTTGATGTTAAACCCATGAAATTTGATTGAGTTGTGGGAATGATGAAAATGATTGATGTTAAACCCATGAAATTTGATTGAATTGTGGGAATTACAGAAATGATGATGTTAAACCCATGAAATTTGATTGAATTGTGGGAATGATGAAAATGTTGATGTTAAACCCATGAAATTTGATTGAGTTGTGGGAATGATGAAAATGATGATGTTAAACCCATGAAATTTGATTGAATTGTGGGAATTATAGAAATGATGATGTTTAACCCATGAAATTTGATTGAATTGTGGGAATGATAGAAATGATGATGTTAAACCCATGAAATTTGATTGAATTGTGGGAATGAGAAATGATTTAAACCATGAAATTTGATTGAATTGTGGGAATGATGAAAATGTTGATGTTAAACCCATGAAATTTGATTGAATTGTGGGAATGATGAAAATGATGATGTTAAACCCATGAAATTTGATTGAATTGTGGGAATTATAGAAATGATGATGTTAAACCCATGAAATTTGATTGAATTGTGGGAAAGATGAAATGTTGGTGTTAAACCCATGAAATTTGATTGAATTGTGGGAATGATGAAAATGATGATGTTAAACCCATGAAATTTGATTGAATTGTGGGAATTATAGAAATGATGATGTTAAACCCATGAAATTTGATTGAATTGTGGGAATGATGAAAATGTTGATGTTAAACCCATGAAATTGATTGAGTTGTGGGAATGATGAAAATGATGGTGTTAAACCATGAAATTTGATTGAATTGTGGGAATTATAAATAGAAATGTTGACCCATGAAATTGATTGAATTGTGGGAATGATGAAAATGTTGATGTTAAACCCATGAAATTTGATTGAGTTGTGAGAATGATGAAAATATGATGTTAAACCCATGAAATTTGATTGAGTTGTGGGAATTATAGAAATGATGATGTTAAACCCATGAAATTTGATTGAATTGTGGGAATGATGAAAATGTTGGTGTTAAACCCATGAAATTTGATTGAGTTGTGGGAATGATGAAAATGATGGGTTAAACCCATGAAATTTGATTGAATGTGGGAATTATAGAAATGATGATGTTAAACCCATGAAATTTGATTGAATTGTGGGAATGATGAAAATGTTGATGTTAAACCCATGAAATTTGATTGAATTTTGGGAATTATAGAAATGATGATGTTAAACCCATGAAATTTGATTCAATTGTGGGAATGATGAAAATGTTGATGTTAAACCCATGAAATTTGATTGAGTTGTGGGAATGATGAAAATTATGATGTTAAACCCATGAAATTTGATTGAATTGTCGGAATTATAGAAATGATGATGTTAAACCCATGAAATTTGATTGAATTGTGGGAAAGATGAAAATGTTGGTGTTAAACCCATGAAATTTGATTGAATTGTCGGAATGATGAAAATGATGATGTTAAACCCATGAAATTTGATTGAATTGTGGGAATTATGAAATGATGATGTTAAACCCATGAAATTTGATTGAATTGTGGGAATTATAGAAAATGATGATGTTAAACCCATGAAATTTGATTGAATTGTGGGAATGATGAAAATGTTGATGTTAAACCCATGAAATTTGATTGAATTGTGGGAATTATAAAATGATGATGTTAAACCCATGAAATTTGATTGAATTGTGAGAATGATGAAATATTGATGTTAAACCATGAAATTGATTGAATTGTGGGAATTATAGAAATGATGATGTTAAACCCATGAAATTTGATTGAATTGTGGGAATGATGAAAATGTTGATGTTAAACCCATGAAATTTGATTGAGTTGTGGGAATGATGAAAATGATGATGTTAAACCCATGAAATTTGATTGAATTGTGGGAATTATAGAAATGATGATGTTAAACCCATGAAATTTGATTGAATTGTGGGAATGATGAAAATGTTGGTGTTAAACCCATGAAATTTGATTGAATTGTGGGAATGATGAAAATGATGATGTTAAACCCATGAAATTTGATTGAATTGTGGGAATTATATAAATGATGATGTTAAACCCATGAAATTTGATTGAATTGTGGGAATGATGAAAATGTTGATGTTAAACCCATGAAATTTGATTGAATTGTGGGAATGATGAAAATATTGATGTTAAACCCATGAAATTTGATTGAGTTGTGGGAATTATTGAAATGATGATGTTAAACCCATGAAATTTGATTGAATTGTGGGAATGATGAAAATGTTGATGTTAAACCCATGAAATTTGATTGAGTTGTGGGAATGATGAAAATGATGGTGTTAAACCCATGAAATTTGATTGAATTGTGGGAATTATAGAAATGATGATGTTTAACCCATGAAATTTGATTGAATTGTGGGAATGATGAAAATGTTGATGTTAAACCCATGAAATTTGATTGAATTGTGAGAATGATGAAAATATTGATGTTAAACCCATGAAATTTGATTGAGTTGTGGGAATGATGAAAATGATGATGTTAAACCCATGAAATTTGATTGAATTGTCAGAATTATAGAAATGATGATGTTAAACCCATGAAATTTGATTGAATTGTGGGAATGATGAAAATGTTGATGTTAAACCCATGAAATTTGATTGAATTGTGGGAATGATGAAAATATTGATGTTAAACCCATGAAATTTGATTGAGTTGTGGGAATATAGAAATGATGATGTTAAACCCATGAAATTTGATTGAATTGTGGGAATGATGAAAATGTTGATGTTAAACCCATGAAATTTGATTGAATTGTGGGAATGATGAAAATGATGATGTTAAACCCATGAAATTTGATTGAATTGTGGGAATTATAGAAATGATGATGTTAAACCCATGAAATTGATTGAATTGTGGGAATGATGAAAATGTTGATGTTAAACCCATGAAATTTGATTGAGTTGTGGGAATGATGAAAATGATGATGTTAAACCCATGAAATTTGATTGAATTGTCGGAATTATAGAAATGATGATGTTAACCCATGAAATTTGATTGAATTGTGGGAAAGATGAAAATGTTGGTGTAAAACCATGAAATTTGATTGAATTGTGGGAATGATGAAAATGATGATGTTAAACCCATGAAATTTGATTGAATTGTGGGAATTATAGAAATGATGATGTTAAACCCATGAAATTTGATTGAATTGTGGGAATGATGAAAATGTTGATGTTAAACCCATGAAATTTGATTGAATTGTGGGAATGATGAAAATGATGATGTTAAACCCATGAAATTTGATTGAATTGTGGGATTATAGAAATGATTTGAAACCCATGAAATTTGATTGATTGTGGGAATGATGAAAATGTTGATGTTAAACCCATGAATTTGATTGAATTGTGGGAATGATGAAAATATGATGTTAAACCCATGAAATTTGATTGAATTGTGGGAATTATAGAAATGATGATGTTAAACCCATGAAATTTGATTGAATTGTGGGAATGATGAAAATGTTGATGTTAAACCCATGAAATTTGATTGAATTGTGGGAATGATGAAAATGATGATGTTAAACCCATGAAATTTGATTGAATTGTGGGAATTATAGAAATGATGATGTTAAACCCATGAAATTTGATTGAATTGTGGGAATGAGAAATGTTGATGTTAAACCCATGAAATTTGATTGAATTGTGAGAATGATGAAATATGATGTTAAACCCATGAAATTTGATTGAATTGTGGGAATTATAGAAATGATGATGTTAAACCCATGAAATTTGATTGAATTGTGGGAATGATGAAAATGTTGATGTTAAACCCATGAAATTTGATTGAGTTGTGGGAATTATAGAAATGATGATGTTAAACCATGAAATTTGATTGAATTGTGGGAATGATGAAAATGATGATGTTAAACCCATGAAATTTGATTGAATTGTGGGAATTATAAAATGTGATGTTAAACCCATGAAATTTGATTGAATTGTGGGAATTATAGAAATGATGATGTTAAACCCATGAAATTGATTGAATTGTGGAAATGATGAAAATGTTGATGTTAAACCCATGAAATTTGATTGAATTGTGGGAATGATGAAAATGATGATGTTAAACCCATGAAATTTGATTGAATTGTGGGAATATAGAAATGATGATGTTAAACCCATGAAATTTGATTGAATTGTGGGAATGATGAAAATGTTGATGTTAAACCCATGAAATTTGATTGAATTGTGAGAATGATGAAAATATTGATGTTAAACCCATGAAATTTGATTGAATTGTGGGAATGATGAAAATGATGATGTTAAACCCATGAAATTTGATTGAATGTGGGGGAATGATGAAAATGTTGATGTTAAACCCATGAAATTTGATTGAGTTGTGGGAATGATGAAAATGATGATGTTAAACCCATGAAATTGATTGAATTGTGGGAATTATAGAAATGATGATGTTTAACCCATGAAATTTGATTGAATTGTGGGAATGATGAAAATGTTGATGTTAAACCCATGAAATTTGATTGAATTGGGGAATGATGAAAATATTGATGTTAAACCATGAAATTTGATTGAGTTGTGGGAATGATGAAAATGATGATGTTAAACCCATGAAATTTGATTGAATTGTGGGAATTATAGAAATGATGATGTTAAACCCATGAAATTTGATTGAATTGTGGGAATGATGAAAATGTTGATGTTAAACCCATGAAATTTGATTGAATTGTGGGAATGATGAAAATATTGATGTTAAACCCATGAAATTTGATTGAATTGTGGGAATTATAGAAATGATGATGTTAAACCCATGAAATTTGATTGAATTGTGGGAATGATGAAAATGTTGATGTTAAACCCATGAAATTTGATTGAATTGTGGGAATGATGAAAATGATGATGTTAAACCCATGAAATTTGATTGAATTGTGGGAATTATAGAAATGATGATGTTAAACCCATGAAATTTGATTGAATTGTGAGAATGATGAAAATGTTGATGTTAAACCCATGAAATTTGATTGAGTTGTGGGAATGAGAAAATGATGATGTTAAACCCATGAAATTTGATTGAATTGTGGAATGATGAAAATGTTGATGTTAAACCCATGAAATTTGATTGATTGTGGGAATTATAGAAATGATGATGTTAAACCCATGAAATTTGATTGAATTGTGGGAATGATGAAAATGTTGATGTTAAACCATGAAATTTGATTGATTGTGGGAATGATGAAAATGATGATGTTAAACCATGAAATTTGATTGAATTGTGGGAATTATAGAAATGATGATGTTAAACCCATGAAAATTGATTGAATTGGGAAAGATGAAAATGTTGATGTTAAACCCATGAAATTTGATTGAATTGTGGGAATGATGAAAATGATGATGTTAAACCATGAAATTTGATTGAATTGTGGGAATATATAAATGATGATGTTAAACCATGAAATTTGATTGAATTGTGGGAATGATAAATGTTGATGTTAAACCATGAAATTTGATTGAATTGTGGAATGATGAAAATATTGATGTTAAACCCATGAAATTGATTGAGTTTGGGAATTATGAATGATGATGTTAAACCCATGAAATTTGATTGAATTGTGGGAATGATGAAAATGTTGATGTTAAACCCATGAAATTTGATTGAGTTGTGGGAATGATGAAAATGATGGTGTTAAACCCATGAAATTTGATTGAATTGTGGGAATTATAGAAATGATGATGTTAAACCCATGAAATTTGATTGAATTGTGGGAATGATGAAAATGTTGATGTTAACCCATGAAATTTGATTGAATTGTGGGAATGATGAAAATGTTGATGTTAAACCCATGAAATTTGATTGAGTTGTGGGAATGATGAAAATGATGATGTTAAACCCATGAAATTTGATTGAATTGTGGGAATTATAGAAATGATGATGTTAAACCCATGAAATTTGATTGAATTGTGGGAATGATGAAAATGTTGATGTTAAACCCATGAAATTTGATTGATTGTGAGAATGATGAAAATATTGATGTTAAACCCATGAAATTTGATTGAGTTGTGGGAATTATAGAAATGATGATGTTAAACCCATGAAATTTGATTGAATTGTGGGAATGATGAAAATGTTGATGTTAAACCCATGAAATTTGATTGAGTTGTGGGAATAATGAAAATGATGGTGTTAAACCCATGAAATTTGATTGAATTGTGGGAATTATAGAAATGATGATGTTTGACCCATGAAATTTGATTGAATTGTGGGAATGATGAAAATGTTGATGTTAAACCCATGAAATTTGATTGAGTTGTGGGAATGATGAAAATGATGATGTTAAACCCATGAAATTTGATTGAATTGTCGGAATTATAGAAATGATGATGTTAAACCCATGAAATTTGATTGAATTGTGGGAAAGATGAAAATGTTGGTGTTAAACCCATGAAATTTGATTGAATTGTGGGAATGATGAAAATGATGATGTTAAACCCATGAAATTTGATTGAATTGTGGGAAAATGACGGAAATGATGATGTTAAACCCATGAAATTTGATTGAATTGTGGGAATGATGAAAATGTTGATGTTAAACCCATGAAATTTGATTGAGTTATGGGAATGATGAAAATGATGGTGTTAAACCCATGAAATTTGATTGAATTGTGGGAATTATAGAAATGATTTGACCCATGAAATTTGATTCAATTGTGGGAATGATGAAAATGTTGATGTTAAACCCATGAAATTTGATTGAGTTGTGGAATGATGAAAATATGATGTTAAACCCATGAAATTTGATTGAGTTGTGGGAATATAGAAATGATGATGTTAAACCCATGAAATTTGATTGAATTGTGGGAATGATGAAAATGTTGATGTTAAACCATGAAATTTGATTGAGTTGTGGGAATGATGAAAATGATGGGTTAAACCCATGAAATTTGATTGAATTGTGGGAATTATAGAAATGATGATGTTAAACCATGAAATTTGATTGAATTGTGGGAATGATGAAAATGTTGATGTTAAACCCATGAAATTTGATTGAGTTGTGGGAATTATAGAAATGATGATGTTAAACCCATGAAATTTGATTGAATTGTGGGAATGATGAAAATGTTGATGTTAAACCCATGAAATTTGATTGAATTGTGGGAATTATAGAAATGATGATGTTAAACCCATGAAATTTGATTGAATTGTGGGAATGATGAAAATGTTGATGTTAAACCATGAAATTTGATTGAATTGTGGGAATGATGAAAAATGATGTTAACCCATGAAATTTGATTGAATTGTGGGAATTATAGAAATGATGATGTTAAACCCATGAAATTTGATTGAATTGTGGGAATGATGAAAATGTTGATGTTAAACCCATGAAATTTGATTGATTGTGGGAATGATGAAAATGATGGGTTAAACCCATGAAATTTGATTGAATTGTGGGAATTATAGAAATGATGATGTTTAACCCATGAAATTTGATTGAATTGTGGGAATGATGAAATGTTGATGTTAAACCATGAAATTTGATTGAGTTGTGGGAATGATGAAAATGATGATGTTAAACCCATGAAATTTGATTGAATTGTGGAATTATAGAAATGATGATGTTAAACCCATGAAATTTGATTGAATTGTGGGAATGATGAAAATGTTGATGTTAAACCCATGAAATTTGATTGAATGTGGGAATGATGAAAATGATGATGTTAACCCATGAAATTTGATTGAATTGTGGAAAATAGAAAATGATGATGTTAAACCCATGAAATTTGATTGAATTGTGGGAATGATGAAATGTTGATGTTAAACCCATGAAATTTGATTGAATTGTGGGAATGATGAAAATGATGGGTTAAACCCATGAAATTTGATTGAATTGTGGGAATTATAGAAATGATTTGCCCATGAAATTTGATTGAATTGTGGGAATGATGAAAATGTTGATGTTAAACCCATGAAATTTGATTGAGTTGTGGGAATGATGAAAATATGATGTTAAACCCATGAAATTTGATTGAGTTTGGGGAATTATAGAAATGATGATGTTAAACCCATGAAATTTGATTGAATTGTGGGAATGATGAAAATGTTGTGTTAAACCCATGAAATTTGATTGAGTTGTGGGAATGATGAAAATGATGGTGTAAACCCATGAAATTTGATTGAATTGTGGAATTATAGAAATGATGATGTTTGACCCATGAAATTTGATTGAATTGTGGGAATGATGAAAATGTTGATGTTAAACCCATGAAATTGATTGAATTGTGGGAATATAGAAATGATGATGTTAAACCCATGAAATTTGATTCATTGTGGGAATGATGAAAATGTTGATGTTAAACCCATGAAATTTGATTGATTGTGGGAATGATGAAATGATGATGTTAAACCCATGAAATTTGATTGAATTGTGGGAATATAGAAATGATGATGTTAACCCATGAAATTTGATTGAATTGTGGGAAAGATGAAAATGTTGTGTTAAACCCATGAAATTTGATTGAATTTGTGGGAATGATGAAAATGATGATGTTAAACCCATGAAATTTGATTGAATTGTGGGAATTATAGAAATGATGATGTTAAACCCATGAAATTGATTGAATTGTGGGAATTATAGAAATGTGATGTTAAACCCATGAAATTTGATTGAATTGTGGGAATGATGAAAATGATGATGTTAAACCCATGAAATTTGATTGAATTGTGGGAATGATAGAAATGATGATGTTAACCCATGAAATTTGATTGAATTGTGGGAAGATGAAAATATTGATGTTAAACCCATGAAATTTGATTGATTGTGGGAATTATAGAAATGATGATGTTAAACCCATGAAATTTGATTGAATTGTGGGAATGATGAAAATGTGATGTTAAACCCATGAAATTTGATTGAATTGTGGGAATGATGAAAATGATGGGTTAAACCCATGAAATTTGATTGAATTGTGGGAATTATAGAAATGATGATGTTTGACCCATGAAATTTGATTGAATTGTGGGAATGATGAAAATGTTGATGTTAAACCCATGAAATTTGATTGATTGTGGGAATGATGAAAATGATGATGTTAAACCCATGAAATTTGATTGAATTGTGGGAATTATAGAAATGATGATGTTAAACCCATGAAATTTGATTGAATTGTGGGAAAGATGAAAATGTTGGTGTTAAACCCATGAAATTTGATTGAATTGTGGGAATGATGAAAATGATGATGTTAAACCCATGAAATTTGATTGAATTGTGGAAAAATGAGAAAATGATGATGTTAAACCCATGAAATTTGATTGAATTGTGGGAATGATGAAAATGTTGATGTTAAACCCATGAAATTGATTGAGTTGGGAATGATGAAAATGATGGTGTTAAACCCATGAAATTTGATTGAATTGTGGGAATTATAGAAATGATTGACCCATGAAATTTGATTGAATTGTGGGAATGATGAAAATGTTGATGTTAAACCCATGAATTTGATTGAGTTGTGGGAATGATGAAATATTGATGTTAAACCCATGAAATTTGATTGAGTTGTGGGAATTATGAGAAATGATGATGTAAACCCATGAAATTTGATTGAATTGTGGAATGATGAAATGTTGATGTTAAACCCATGAAATTTGATTGAATTGTGGGAATGATGAAAATGATGATGTTAAACCCATGAAATTGATTGAATTGTGGGAATTATAGAAATGATGATGTTAAACCCATGAAATTTGATTGATTGTGGGAATTATAGAAATGTTGATGTTAAACCCATGAAATTTGATTGAATTGTGGGAATGATGAAAATATTGATGTTAAACCCATGAAATTTGATTGAGTTGTGGGAATTATAGAAATGATGATGTTAAACCCATGAAATTTGATTGAATTGTGGAATGATGAAAATATGATGTTAAACCCATGAAATTTGATTGAGTGTGGGAATTATAGAAATGATGATGTTAAACCCATGAAATTTGATTGAATTGTGGGAATGATGAAAATGTTGATGTTAAACCCATGAAATTTGATTGAGTTGTGGGAATGATGAAAATGATGATGTTAAACCCATGAAATTTGATTGAATTGTCGGAATTATAGAAATGATGATGTTAAACCCATGAAATTTGATTGAATTGTGGGAATGATGAAAATGTTGGTGTTAAACCCATGAAATTTGATTGAATTGTGGGAATGATGAAAATGATGATGTTAAACCCATGAAATTTGATTGAATTGTGGGAATTATATAAATGATGATGTTAAACCCATGAAATTTGATTGAATTGTGGGAATGATGAAAATGTTGATGTTAAACCCATGAAATTTGATTGAATTGTGAGAATGATGAAAATATTGATGTTAAACCCATGAAATTTGATTGAGTTGTGGGAATTATTGAAATGATGATGTTAAACCCATGAAATTTGATTGAATTGTGGGAATGATGAAAATGTTGATGTTAAACCCATGAAATTTGATTGAGTTATGGGAATGATGAAAATGATGGTGTTAAACCCATGAAATTTGATTGAATTGTGGGAATTATAGAAATGATGATGTTTGACCCATGAAATTTGATTCAATTGTGGGAATGATGAAAATGTTGATGTTAAACCCATGAAATTTGATTGAGTTGTGAGAATGATGAAAATATGATGTTAAACCATGAAATTTGATTGATTGTGGGAATGATGAAATGATGATGTTAAACCCATGAAATTTGATTGAATTGTGGGAATTATAGAAATGATGATGTTAAACCATGAAATTTGATTGAATTGTGGGAATGATGAAAATGTTGATGTTAAACCCATGAAATTTGATTGAATTGTGAGAATGATGAAAATATTGATGTTAAACCCATGAAATTTGATTGAGTTGTGGGAATTATAGAAATGATGATGTTAAACCCATGAAATTTGATTGAATTGTGGGAATGATGAAAATGTTGATGTTAAACCCATGAAATTTGATTGAGTTGTGGGAATGATGAAAATGATGGTGTTAAACCCATGAAATTTGATTGAATTGTGGGAATTATAGAAATGATGATGTTTGACCCATGAAATTTGATTCAATTGTGAGAATGATGAAAATATTGATGTTAAACCCATGAAATTTGATTGATTTGTGGGAATTATAGAAATGATGATGTTAAACCCATGAAATTTGATTGAATTGTGGGAATTATAGAAATGATGATGTTAAACCATGAAATTTGATTGAATTGTGGGAATGATGAAAATGCCGATGTTAAACCCATGAAATTTGATTGAGTTGTGGGAATTATAAAATGATGATGTTAAACCCATGAAATTTGATTGAATTGTGGGAATGATGAAAATGTTGATGTTAAACCCATGAAATTTGATTGAGTTGTGGGAATGATGAAAATATTGATGTTAAACCCATGAAATTTGATTGAATTGTGGGAATTATAGAAATGATGATGTTTGACCCATGAAATTTGATTGAATTGTGGGAATGATGAAAATGTTGATGTTAAACCATGAAATTTGATTGAATTGTGGGAATGATGAAAATGTTGATGTTAAACCCATGAATTTGATTGAATTGTGGGAATGATGAAAATGATGATGTTAAACCCATGAAATTTGATTGAATTGTGGGAATTATAAAATGATGATGTTAAACCCATGAAATTTGATTGAATTGTGGGAATGATGAAAATGTTGATGTTAAACCCATGAAATTTGATTGAATTGTGGGAATGATGAAAATGATGATGTTAAACCCATGAAATTTGATTGAATTGTGGGAATTATGAAATGATGATGTTAAACCCATGAAATTTGATTGAATTGTGGGAATGATGAAAATGTTGATGTTAAACCCATGAAATTTGATTGAATTGTGGAATGATGAAAATGATGATGTTAAACCCATGAAATTTGATTGAATTGTGGGAATTATAGAAATGATGATGTTAAACCCATGAAATTTGATTGAATTGTGGGAATGATGAAATGTTGATGTTAAACCCATGAAATTTGATTGAATTGTGGGAATGATGAAAATGATGATGTTAAACCCATGAAATTTGATTGAATTGTGGGAATTATAAAATTGATGTTAAACCCATGAAATTTGATTGAATTGTGGGAATGATGAAAATGTTGATGTTAAACCCATGAAATTTGATTGAATTGTGGGAATGATGAAAATGTTGATGTTAAACCCATGAAATTTGATTGAATTGTGGGAATTATGAAAATGATGATGTTAAACCCATGAAATTTGATTGAATTGTGGGAATGATGAAAATGTTGATGTTAAACCCATGAAATTTGATTGAATTGTGGGAATGATGAAAATGATGATGTTAAACCCATGAAATTTGATTGAATTGTGGGAATTATAGAATGATGATGTTAAACCCATGAAATTTGATTGAATTGTGGGAATGATGAAAATGTGATGTTAAACCCATGAAATTTGATTGAATTGTGGGAATGATGAAATGATGATGTTAAACCCATGAAATTTGATTGAATTGTGGAATATAGAAATGATGATGTTAAACCCATGAAATTTGATTGAATTGTGGGAATGATGAAAAATGTTGATGTTAAACCCATGAAATTTGATTGAATTGTGGGAATTATAGAAATGATGATGTTAAACCATGAAATTTGATTGAATTGTGGGAATGATGAAAATGTTGATGTTAAACCCATGAAATTTGATTGAATTGTGGGAATGATGAAAATGATGATGTTAAACCCATGAAATTTGATTGAATTGTGGGAATTATAGAAATGATGATGTTAAACCCATGAAATTTGATTGAATTGTGGGAATGATGAAAATGTTGATGTTAAACCCATGAAATTTGATTGAATTGTGGGAATGATGAAAATGATGATGTTAAACCCATGAAATTTGATTGAATTGTGGGAATTATAGAAATGATGATGTTAAACCCATGAAATTTGATTGAATTGTGGGAATGATGAAAATGTTGATGTTAAACCCATGAAATTTGATTGAATTGTGGGAATGATGAAAATTGATGTTAAACCCATGAAATTTGATTGAATTGTGGGAATTATAGAAATGATGATGTTAAACCCATGAAATTTGATTGAATTGTGGGAATGATGAAAATGTTGATGTTAAACCCATGAAATTTGATTGAGTTTGGGAATGATGAAAATGATGATGTTAAACCCATGAAATTTGATTGAATTGTGGGAATTATAGAAATGATGATGTTAAACCCATGAAATTTGATTGAATTGTGGGAATGATGAAAATGTTGATGTTAAACCCATGAAATTTGATTGAATTGTGGAATGATGAAAATGATGATGTTAAACCCATGAAATTTGATTGAATTGTGGAATGATGAAAATGATGATGTTAAACCCATGAAATTTGATTGAATTGTGGGAATTATAGAAATGATGATGTTAAACCCATGAAATTTGATTGAATTGTGGGAATGATGAAAATGTTGATGTTAAACCCATGAAATTTGATTGAATTGTGGAATGATGAAAATGTGATGTTAAACCCATGAAATTTGATTGAATTGTGGGAATTATAGAAATGATGATGTTAAACCCATGAAATTTGATTGAATTGTGGGAATGATGAAAATGTTGATGTTAAACCCATGAAATTTGATTGAGTTGTGGGAATGATGAAAATGATGATGTTAACCCATGAAATTTGATTGAATTGTGGGAATTATAGAAATGATGATGTTAAACCCATGAAATTTGATTGAATTGTGGGAATGATGAAAATGTTGATGTTAAACCCATGAAATTTGATTGAATTGTGGGAATTATGAAAATGATGATGTTAAACCCATGAAATTTGATTGAATTGTGGGAATGATGAAAATGTTGATGTTAAACCCATGAAATTTGATTGAATTGTGGGAATGATGAAAATGTTGATGTTAAACCCATGAAATTTGATTGAATTGTGGGAATTATAGAAATGATGATGTTAAACCATGAAATTGATTGAATTGTGGGATGATGAAAATGTTGATGTTAAACCCATGAAATTTGATTGAATTGTGGGAATGATGAAAATGTTGATGTTAAACCCATGAAATTTGATTGAATTGTGGGAATTATAGAAATGATGATGTTAAACCCATGAAATTTGATTGAATTGTGGGAATGATGAAAATGTTGATGTTAAACCCATGAAATTTGATTGAATTGTGGGAATGATGAAAATGATGATGTTAAACCCATGAAATTTGATTGAATTGTGGGAATGATGAAAATGATGATGTTAAACCCATGAAATTTGATTGAATTGTGGGAATTATAGAAATGATGATGTTAAACCCATGAAATTTGATTGAATTGTGGGAATGATGAAAATGTTGATGTTAAACCCATGAAATTTGATTGATTGTGGGAATGATGAAAATGTTGATGTTAAACCCATGAAATTTGATTGAATTGTGGGAATGATGAAAATGATGATGTTAAACCCATGAAATTTGATTGAATTGTGGGAATTATAGAAATGATGATGTTAAACCCATGAAATTTGATTGAATTGTGGGAATGATGAAAATGTTGATGTTAAACCCATGAAATTTGATTGAATTGTGGGAATGATGAAAAATGATGATGTTAAACCCATGAAATTTGATTGAATTGTGGGAATTATAGAAATGATGATGTTAAACCCATGAAATTTGATTGAATTGTGGGAATGATGAAAATGTTGATGTTAAACCCATGAAATTTGATTGAATTGTGGGAATGATGAAAATGATGATGTTAAACCCATGAAATTTGATTGAATTGTGGGAATTATAGAAATGATGATGTTAAACCCATGAAATTTGATTGAATTGTGGGAATGATGAAAATGTTGATGTTAAACCCATGAAATTTGATTGAGTTGTGGGAATGATGAAAATGATGATGTTAAACCCATGAAATTTGATTGAATTGTGGGAATTATAGAAATGATGATGTTAAACCCATGAAATTTGATTGAATTGTGGGAATGATGAAAATGTTGATGTTAAACCCATGAAATTTGATTGAATTGTGGGAATGATGAAAATGATGATGTTAAACCCATGAAATTTGATTGAATTGTGGGAATTATAGAAATGATGATGTTAAACCCATGAATTTGATTGAATTGTGGGAATGATGAAAATGTTGATGTTAAACCCATGAAATTTGATTGAATTGTGGGAATGATGAAAATGTTGATGTTAAACCCATGAAATTTGATTGAATTGTGGGAATTATAGAAATGATGATGTTAAACCCATGAAATTTGATTGAATTGTGGGAATGATGAAAATGTTGATGTTAAACCCATGAAATTTGATTGAGTTGTGGGAAATGAAAATGATGATGTTAAACCATGAAATTTGATTGAATTGTGGGAATTATAGAAATGATGATGTTAAACCCATGAAATTTGATTGAATTGTGGGAATGATGAAAATGTTGATGTTAAACCCATGAAATTTGATTGAATTGTGGGAATGATGAAAATGATGATGTTAAACCATGAAATTTGATTGAATTGTGGGAATTATAAAATGATGATGTTAAACCATGAAATTTGATTGAATTGTGGGAATGATGAAAATGTTGATGTTAAACCCATGAAATTTGATTGATTGTGGGAATGATGAAAATGTTGATGTTAAACCCATGAAATTTGATTGAATTGTGGGAATATGAAATGATGATGTTAAACCCATGAAATTTGATTGAATTGTGGGAATTATGAAATGATGATGTTAAACCCATGAAATTTGATTGAATTGTGGGAATGATGAAAATGTTGATGTTAAACCCATGAAATTTGATTGAATTGTGGGAATGATGAAAATATTGATGTTAAACCCATGAAATTTGATTGAATTGTGGAATTATAGAAATGATGATGTTAAACCCATGAAATTTGATTGAATTGTGGGAATGATGAAAATGTTGATGTTAAACCCATGAAATTTGATTGAGTTGTGGGAATGATGAAAATGATGATGTTAAACCCATGAAATTTGATTGAATTGTGGGAATTATAGAAATGATGTTAAACCCATGAAATTTGATTGAATTGTGGGAATGATGAAAATGTTGATGTTAAACCCATGAAATTTGATTGAATTGTGAGAATGATGAAAATATTGATGTTAAACCCATGAAATTTGATTGAATTGTGGGAATTATGAAATGATGATGTTAAACCCATGAAATTTGATTGAATTGTGGGAATGATGAAAATGTTGATGTTAAACCCATGAAATTTGATTGAGTTGTGGGAATGATGAAAATGATGGTGTTAAACCCATGAAATTTGATTGAATTGTGGGAATTATAGAAATGATGATGTTAAACCCATGAAATTTGATTGAATTGTGGGAATGATGAAAATATTGATGTTAAACCCATGAAATTTGATTGAGTTGTGGGAATGATGAAAATGATGATGTTAAACCCATGAAATTTGATTGAATTGTGGGAATTATAGAAATGATGATGTTAAACCCATGAAATTTGATTGAATTGTGGGAATGATGAAAATGTTGATGTTAAACCCATGAAATTTGATTGAATTGTGAGAATGATGAAAATATTGATGTTAAACCCATGAAATTTGATTGAGTTGTGGGAATTATAGAAATGATGATGTTAAACCCATGAAATTTGATTGAATTGTGGGAATGATGAAAATGTTGATGTTAAACCCATGAAATTTGATTGAGTTGTGGGAATGATGAAAATGATGGTGTTAAACCCATGAAATTTGATTGAGTTGTGGGAATTATAGAAATGATGATGTTAAACCCATGAAATTTGATTGAATTGTGGGAATGATGAAAATGTTGATGTTAAACCCATGAAATTTGATTGTGTTGTGGGAATGATGAAAATGTTGATGTTAAACCCATGAAATTTGATTGAATTGTGAATGATGAAAATATTGATGTTAACCCATGAAATTTGATTGAATTGTGGAATGATGAAAATGATTGTTAAACCATGAAATTTGATTGAATTGTGGGAATTATAGAAATGATGATGTTAAACCCATGAAATTGATTGAGTTGTGGGAATGATGAAAATGATGGTGTTAAACCCATGAAATTTGATTGAATTGTGGGAATTATAGAATGATTGATGTTTAACCCATGAAATTTGATTGAATTGTGGGAATGATGAAAATGTTGATGTTAAACCATGAAATTTGATTGAATTGTGGGAATGATGAAAATATTGATGTTAAACCCATGAAATTTGATTGAGTTGTGGGAATGATGAAAATGATGATGTTAAACCCATGAAATTTGATTGAATTGTGGGAATGATGAAAATGTTGATGTTAAACCCATGAAATTTGATTGAGTTGTGGGAATAATGAAAATGATGGTGTTAAACCCATGAAATTTGATTGAATTGTGGGAATTATAGAAATGATGATGTTAACCCATGAAATTTGATTCAATTGTAGGAATGATGAAAATGTTGATGTTAAACCCATGAAATTTGATTGAGTTGTGGGAATGATGAAAATGATGATGTTAAACCCATGAAATTTGATTGAATTGTGGGAATATAGAAATGATGATGTTAAACCCATGAAATTTGATTGAATTGTGGGAAAGATGAAAATGTTGGTGTTAAACCCATGAAATTTGATTGAATTGTCGGAATGATGAAAATGATGATGTTAAACCCATGAAATTTGATTAAATTGTGGGAATTATAGAAATGATGATGTTAAACCCATGAAATTTGACTGAATTGTGGGAATGATGAAAATGTTGATGTTAAACCCATGAAATTTGATTGAGTTATGGGAATGATGAAAATGATGGTGTTAAACCCATGAAATTTGATTGAATTGTGGGAATTATAGAAATGATTTGACCCATGAAATTTGATTCAATTGTGGGAATGATGAAAATGTTGATGTTAAACCCATGAAATTTGATTGAGTTGTGGGAATGATGAAAATGTTGATGCTAAATGTAACACCCTTCTAAATACCCCAAATGATTATAATTAAAATACACATATATTCATCAGAGTAATTATGCCCCGAAGGGTGTCACACAATCATTTCACTACATTCATCAAATATCCTGTCATGCTCATTTATTTAAATCAAAATAAGGTCTTTTGCATAATTCGCAGCGGAATCAAATTCAACATCAATGTAAAACATGTAACACTATACATGTAAATCATCCAACAATCAATATCAAATTAATTAAAACATTCCCTCCCGATGTTACATCTATCAGAGCATGACCCATAAGAACTACTCTAGACTCCAAGCATAAGCTTCTACTCAACTCATTTCTCGTTACCTGAAAAATAGGTGTAAGGGTGAGTTCCTCAATCAATATAATAAGCATTATAGAACAACATGTAATGCCAAGTAATTAACACATTAATTCACCCTAATTAGACTACGCATTCAGCAACAGTAATATCCATTCCAACATCATAATCAACAGTACAAATCTCCATCATGTTCAATCATTAACAACACAACACACAACACACATATGATACTGGAATACATCCATTCATATCATATGCCATACATTCATTATGCAATGAGACTCTATGCATGCGGTACCGACTATGTGTGAACATATAGTTCAACCTCACCGTCCAAATCCAGGCACGGCTACCAAGCTCACTAGTCCCACTCATTTGAGACATAGTGACTCACTCACTAATTCCTCACCATGGGAATTAGCTACCACCCCAAATGGGCCATGAAATGCACGCTAATCACCTAGCATGCAAACATCAACAACAACAATCAAATGATATACTCACTAATTCCTCACCATGGGAATTAGCTACCACCCCAAATGGGCCACAACATGCATGCTAATTACCTAGCAATGCAACATCAACAATAATCAAGAATAGACACATGCTCACACTCTAAGCCATAATACAGTCTATTCACAAACGTATACATTTACATCATCATGTATACCATCACACATTATCAACATAATTAATCACAAAAGCACATCATATCATGCCACCTAATCAACCACAGTATTAGCCCGCTCTACTAATACCTATACCACTCAAAACAACGGGAAATGATCCCTACAACATCATATCTCAGCTAAGTACATCACTTAGCCTAAACAGCCAAAAACTGCACAACAACAGTTCAGGAAAATCCCAACTCTGCCCATACGCGTACTGCCCATGCCATACGCGTACTGCCCAAACCTGGCCAACTCCATACGCGTATTGCCCACTCTCATACGCGTATTGCGCATTTCCTCGCCCAACTCATACGCGTATCACCTGTCTCATACGCGTACGCTACGCGTAACAACTTCCCATTACGCGTACCAACAGAGACCAATTCACGTTCAAAATGCCATCTTTTCCACCCATACGCGTAAGGCTTCCCCCATACGCGTACCAACATCTCATACGCGTATTGCCTAGTGCCATACGCGTATGACCAGAGATCAGAATTCTCAGATCTGCAATGGCTTTTCTGCTACGAAGCCTATCCGATCCAACCTTCTACAGTCCAATTTTCACACATAATTCCTTCCTATCGTCTAATACAAAACAGATCCTACTCGATTCCACAAAGTCTAACATTTCCACATCAAATTCCTACGGTAAAAATCCCAATTTCGTCCATCCCAATATTCAACAGATTCATCAGGCATCAATCAAATCAGAGGTAAAATAACAGTTATTACTACCCAGTACATATCATCCCATAATACCCGTTAATCGATGATAAACCCCCCTTACCTGAGTTAATCCGGCAGCTTCCGAGCTCCAAGCTTCTCCTCTTCTCTTGCTCTGCCTTTTGCCCTTTTTCCTCTTTCAGCAGCTTCTCTGAGTTTCCTTTTCACGTGAAAACCCTTTTTACCAAAAATGGGACTTTTTATTATTCCAACTTATTTTATTCCAATTATAAAATAATAATCCAATAATAATAATCCCAATAATTATTATTCCAAAAATAATAATATTAATCCAAACTTCCAATTATTCAATTAAATTACTAAATAAAATATTAATTTAAATTAAATAATTAGCTTATTTTAATTGGGGTGTTACAACTCTCCCCCACTAAAAGAGTTTTCGTCCTCGAAAACGTACCTCAAGTGAACAACTCTGGATAAGACTCCCTCATCTTACTCTCCAGTTCCCAAGTCACATTGCCACCTGCTGGTCCCCCCCAAGCTACCTTCACCAAGGCAATCTCTTTACCCCGCAACTGCTTCAACTCTCGATCCTCGATCCTCATAGGTGATGTCTCAACAGTCAGGTTATCTCTCACCTGTACATCATCTATTTGGACAACATGCGACGGATCATGAATGTATCTCCTCAACTGAGACACATGAAAAACCTCATGCAAATTCGCAAGCGACGGCGGTAAAGCGATACGATAGGCTACCTCTCCTATCCTCTCCAAAATCTGATAAGGACCAATGAATCGAGGTGTCAACTTCTTCGACTTCAAGGCTCGACCAACACCAGTTATCGGAGTAACACGAAGAAACACATGGTCTCCCTCTTGGAACTCAAGTGACTTCCTCCTCTTGTCATGATAACTCTTCTGACGACTCTGAGCAATTCTCATCTTATCCTGAATCATCTTAATCTTTTCCGTAGTTTGTTGAACAATCTCCGGTCCAACCACAGCACTCTCACCGGACTCATACCAACATAAAGGCGTCCGACATCTCCTACCATACAAAGCTTCAAACGGTGCCATACCAATACTCGAATGAAAACTATTGTTGTAGGTAAACTCAATCAAAGGCAAATAACAATCCCAAGCACCTCCTTTTTCCAAAACACAAGCTCTCAAAAGATCTTCTAATGACTGAATCGTCCTCTCCGTCTGACCATCAGTCTGCGGATGATATGCAGAACTCAATCTCAGCTTAGTTCCCAAAGCCTTCTGCAACCTTCCCAGAACTTCGATGTAAATCTAGGATCTCTGTCCGAAACAATACTCGACGGAATACCATGCAAACTTACAATATTCTCAATATACAACTCGGCTAATCTTTCTAACGGATAATCCATTCTGATCGGAATGAAATGAGCCGACTTCGTCAATCTATCAACAATCACCCAAATAGCCTCAAAATTCTTACTTGTTCTCGGCAAACCAGAAACAAAATCCATACTGATACTATCCCACTTCCACTCTGGGATAGCCAACGGTTGCATTAGCCCAGACGGTTTCTGATGCTCAATCTTTGACTTCTGACAAGTCAAACAAGAATAAACAAAACTCGCAATTTCTCTTTTCATTCCAGGCCACCAAAATAACTTCTTCAAATCATGATACATCTTCGTAGCTCCAGGATGAATACTCAATCCACTACGATGTCCTTCCTCAAGAATACTCTTCTTAAGCTCAGTAACATCCGGAATACACACCCGACTACCAAATTTCAAAATACCATTCTCATCAACTCTGAATTCACCACCTTGGCCTTGATTCACTAGAGTCAACTTATCAACCAAAAGCATATCAGATTTCTGACCTTCTCCAATCTCATCCAGAATACCACTTGTTAACTTAAACATTCCCAATTTAACACTATTGTGAGTACTCTCACACACCAAACTCAAGTCTCTAAACTGCTCAATTAAATCCAATTCCTTAACCATTAACATAGACATATGTAATGATTTCCGACTCAATGCATCAGCCACCACATTTGCTTTACCCGGATGGTAATTCAAACCAAAATCATAATCCTTCAAGAATTCTAACCATCTCCTCTGTCTCATATTCAGCTCTTTCTGATCAAACAAATACTTTAAACTCTTATGGTCACTGAAAACTTCAAATCTTGACCCGTACAAATAATGTCTCCATAACTTCAGAACAAACACCACAGCTGCCAACTCTAAATCATGCGTCGGATAGTTCCTCTCATGAACCCTCAGCTGTCTCGAAGCATAAGCTATAACCTGCTTATTCTGCATCAACACACCACCCAAACCCAACAATGAAGCATCACAGTAAACCTCAAATGGTTCCGACGAACTCGGTAATATCAGAATAGGAGCAGTAGTCAACCTTCTCTTTAACTCTTGGAAACCTTCTTCACATTTTGAGTCCCAAACAAACGCTTGCCCCTTTCTAGTCAACATCGTCAACGGTAACGCCAACTTAGAAAATCCCTCAATGAACTTCCTATAATAACCAGCCAAACCAAGGAAACTTCGAATTCAGCAACAGACTTCGGAGCTTCCCACTTAGATACCGCTTCTATCTTAGAAGGATCAACAGCAACACCACCTCTTGAAATCACATGACCAAGAAAACTAACCTCCTCTAACCAAAATTCACACTTAGACAGTTTAGCAAATAACTTCTTTCCTCGCAGAACTCCTAAAACCACTCTCAAATGCTCAGCATGCTCTTCTTCAGATTTCGAATACACCAAAATGTCATCAATAAACACTACCACAAACTGATCTAGGTACAGATGGAAAATCCTATTCATATACTCCATAAATACTCCAGGCGCATTAGTCACACCAAAAGGCATTACAGAATACTCATAATGTCCATACCTTGTTCTGAAAGCAGTCTTCTGAATATCTTCAGTTTTCACACGAATCTGATGATACCCAGATCTCAAATCTATCTTGCTGAACACACTTGCACCAACCAACTGATCCATCAAATCATCAATTCTCGGCAAAGGATACCGATTCTTGATCGTCACTTTATTCAGTTGTCTGTAGTCCACACACAACCTCATAGTACCTTCTTTCTTCTTAACCAACAACACTGGTGCACCCCACGGTGACACACTTGGACGAATAAACTTCTTATCCAACAAATCTTCCAACTGACTCTTCAATTCAGTTAACTCAACAGCAGACATACGGTACGGAGCCATCGATATCGGCCTAGTACCAGGTACCAATTCAATCGAGAACTCAACTTCACGTTCTGGCGGTAACTCATTCACTTCTTCCGGAAACACATCAGGAAAATCACACACCACAGCTAAATCGCCAATCACCAGTTTACCTTTAGCCCCAAGGTCGCTAACAGCATAAACAACTCTGCTCCACCAGCTACTTCCTCATTCACTGCCTTGCGATAGAAACAAACTCTTTTCTTCTTCAATCTCAGGAAAAATCACAGTCTTATCAAAACAGTTGATATAGACTCGGTTAAACACCAACCAGTTCATACCCAGAATAACATCAATTTGCACTAACGGGAGACACACAAGGTCTATCCCAAAGTCTCTACCAAATATACTCAAAGGACAATTCAAACAAACTGAAGTAGTAGTCACTGAACCCTTCGCAGGAGTATCAATCACCATACTACCAACATCTCAGATATCTCTAACTTAAGTTTCACAGCACAATCCAAGGATATAAAAGAATGAGTCGCACCTGTGTCAATAATAGCTACAAGAGGAAAGCCATTAATATAACACGTACCTCGGATCAAACGATCATCTGCAAAAGTCTCAGAACCTGATAAAGCAAAAACCTTGCCTCCCGACTGATTCTCTTTCTTTGGCTTAGGACACTGTGGACTGATATGACCCACCTCTCCACAGTTGAAGCAAGTCACAGTCTTCAACCGGCAATCTGCAGCCAAATGACCACCTTTCCCACATTTGAAACACTTCTTCTCATTACTGGTACACTCATGGATACGATGTCCAGCCTGACCACATCTGTAGCACTTAGCAGGAGCACTAGAGTCTCCCCCACTAGGCCTCTTCATCCCACTCTGTCTCTGAAAACCTTTGCCAGCTGCATACGGTTTTCCACGATCAATCTGATTCTTACCTTTCCTATCAACCCTCTGCTGATAACTCTCAGCTCTAGCCTTGGAATCCTGCTCAAAAATCCTGCAACAGTCAACCAAATCAGAAAACACTCTAATCCTTTGATACCCAATCGCCTGCTTGATCTCGGGACGCAACCCGTTCTCAAACTTCACACACTTTGAAAATCCCCAGCAGCCTCAGCATAGGGAGTATAATACTTAGACAACTCGGTGAACTTGGCAGCATACTCAGTAACAGACCTGTTACCCTGCTTCAATTCCAAGAACTCAATTTCTTTCTTTCCTCTGACATCTCGGGAAAATACTTCCTCAGAAATCTCTCTCTGAACACAGTCCAAGTAATCTCAGCATCTCCGCAGCTTCCAACTCAGTGCGGGTAGCAACCCACCAATCATCAGCCTCCTCTGACAGCATATGTGTACCGAACCTGACCTTCTGGTTATCAGCACACTCGGTTACTCGGAAGATTCTCTCTATCTCCTTCAACCACTTCTGAGCGCCATCTGGATCGTATGCTCCCTTGAACATTGGAGGATTGTTCTTCTGGAACTCACTCAACTGACGAGCAGCTCCCATTCCCATAACATTCGGATTCCCTCCAAGTACTCCAGCTAACATACCCAGAGCCTCAGCAATTGCAGCATCATCTCTACCTCTTCCAGCCATCTCTATCTGAAAACCCAAACAAGCTAAAACAATAAGTACTGATAGGGTTACACAACACCTATCCCGTACAGGGGAAACAGAATAACTACGACTCGACACGACCGACTAAGCTCTGATACCACTAATGTAACACCCTTCTAAATACCCCAAATGATTATAATTAAAATACACATATATTCATCAGAGTAATTATGCCCCGAAGGGTGTCACACAATCATTTCACTACATTCATCAAATATCCTGTCATGCTCATTTATTTAAATCAAAATAAGGTCTTTTGCATAATTCGCAGCGGAATCAAATTCAACATCAATGTAAAACATGTAACACTATACATGTAAATCATCCAACAATCAATATCAAATTAATTAAAACATTCCCTCCCGATGTTACATCTATCAGAGCATGACCCATAAGAACTACTCTAGACTCCAAGCATAAGCTTCTACTCAACTCATTTCTCGTTACCTGAAAAATAGGTGTAAGGGTGAGTTCCTCAATCAATATAATAAGCATTATAGAACAACATGTAATGCCAAGTAATTAACACATTAATTCACCCTAATTAGACTACGCATTCAGCAACAGTAATATCCATTCCAACATCATAATCAACAGTACAAATCTCCATCATGTTCAATCATTAACAACACAACACACACACACATATGATACTGGAATACATCCATTCATATCATATGCCATACATTCATTATGCAATGAGACTCTATGCATGCGGTACCGACTATGTGTGAACATATAGTTCAACCTCACCGTCCAAATCCAGGCACGGCTACCAAGCTCACTAGTCCCACTCATTTGAGACATAGTGACTCACTCACTAATTCCTCACCATGGGAATTAGCTACCACCCCAAATGGGCCATGAAATGCACGCTAATCACCTAGCATGCAAACATCAACAACAACAATCAAATGATATACTCACTAATTCCTCACCATGGGAATTAGCTACCACCCCAAATGGGCCACAACATGCATGCTAATCACCTAGCAATGCAACATCAACAATAATCAAGAATAGACACATGCTCACACTCTAAGCCATAATACAGTCTATTCACAAACGTATACATTCACATCATCATGTATACCATCACACATTATCAACATAATTAATCACAAAAGCACATCATATCATGCCACCTAATCAACCACAGTATTAGCCCGCTCTACTAATACCTATACCACTCAAAACAACGGGAAATGATCCCTACAACATCATATCTCAGCTAAGTACATCACTCAGCCTAAACAGCCAAAAACTGCACAACAACAGTTCAGGAAAATCCCAACTCTGCCCATACGCGTACTGCCCATGCCATACGCGTACTGCCCAAACCTGGCCAACTCCATACGCGTATTGCCCACTCTCATACGCGTATTGCGCATTTCCTCGCCCAACTCATACGCGTATCACCTGTCTCATACGCGTACGCTACGCGTAACAACTTCCCATTACGTACGTACCAACAGAGACCAATTCACGTTCAAAATGCCATCTTTTCCACCCATACGCGTAAGGCTTCCCCCATACGCGTACCAACATCTCATACGCGTATTGCCTAGTGCCATACGCGTATGACCAGAGATCAGAATTCTCAGATCTGCAATGGCTTTTCTGCTACGAAGCCTATCCGATCCAACCTTCTACAGTCCAATTTTCACACATAATTCCTTCCTATCGTCTATATCAAAACAGATCCTACTCGATTCCACAAAGTCTAACATTTCCACATCAAATTCCTACGGTAAAAATCCCAATTTCGTCCATCCCAATATTCAACAGATTCATCAGGCATCAATCAAATCAGAGGTAAAATAACAGTTATTACTACCCAGTACATATCATCCCATAATACCCGTTAATCGATGATAAACCCCCCTTACCTGAGTTAATCCGGCAGCTTCCGAGCTCCAAGCTTCTCCTCTCTCCTTGCTCTGCCTTTTGCCCTTTTTCCTCTTTCAGCAGCTTCTCTGAGTTTCCTTTTCACGTGAAAACCCTTTTTACCAAAAATGGGACTATTTATTATTCCAACTTATTTTATTCCAATTATAAAATAATAATCCAATAATAATAATCCCAATAATTATTATTCCAAAAATAATAATATTAATCCAAACTTCCAATTATTCAATTAAATTACTAAATAAAATATTAATTTAAATTAAATAATTAGCTTATTTTAATTGGGGTGTTACACTAAACCCATGAAATTTGATTGAGTTGTGGGAATAATGAAAATGATGGTGTTAAACCTATGAAATTTGATTGAGTTGTGGGAATTATAGAAATGATGATGTTAAACCCATGAAATTTGATTGAATTGTGGGAATGATGAAAATGTTGATGCTAAACCCATGAAATTTGATTGAGTTGTGGGAATGATGAAAATGTTGATGTTAAACCCATGAAATTTGATTGAGTTGTGAGAATGATGAAAATATTGATGTTAAACCCTTGAAATTTGATTGAGTTGTGGGAATGATGAAAATGATGATGTTAAACCCATGAAATTTGATTGAATTGTCAGAATTATAGAAATGATGATGTTAAACCCATGAAATTTGATTGAGTTATGGGAATGATGAAAATGATGGTGTTAAACCCATGAAATTTGATTGAATTGTGGGAATTATAGAAATGATGATGTTTGACCCATGAAATTTGATTCAATTGTGGGAATGATGAAAATGTTGATGTTAAACCCATGAAATTTGATTGAATTGTGGGAATGATGAAAATATTGATGTTAAACCCATGAAATTTGATTGAGTTGTGGGAATGATGAAAATGATGATGTTAAACCCATGAAATTTGATTGAATTGTGGGAATGATGAAAATGTTGATGTTAAACCCATGAAATTTGATTGAGTTGGGAATAATGAAATGATGGTGTTAAACCCATGAAATTTGATTGAATTGTGGGAATTATAGAATGATGATGTTACCCATGAAATTTGATTCAATTGTAGGAATGATGAAATGTTGATGTTAAACCCATGAAATTTGATTGAGTTGTGGGAATGATGAAAATGATGATGTTAAACCCATGAAATTTGATTGAATTGTCGGAATTATAGAAATGATGATGTTAAACCCATGAAATTTGATTGAATTGTGGGAAAGATGAAAATGTTGGTGTTAACCCATGAATTTGATTGAATTGTCGGAATGATGAAAATGATGATGTTAAACCCATGAAATTTGATTGAATTGTGGGAATTATAGAAATGATGATGTTAAACCCATGAAATTTGACTGAATTGTGGGAATGATGAAAATGTTGATGTTAAACCATGAAATTTGATTGAGTTATGGGAATGATGAAAATGATGGTGTTAAACCCTTGAAATTTGATTGAATTGTGGGAATTATAGAAATGATTTGCCCATGAAATTTGATTGAATTGTGGGAATGATGAAAATGTTGATGTTAAACCCATGAAATTTGATTGAATTGTGGGAATGATGAAAATATTGATGTTAAACCCATGAAATTTGATTGAATTGTGGGAATTATAGAAATGATGATGTTAACCCATGAAATTTGATTGAATTGTGGGAATGATGAAAATGTTGATGTTAAACCCATGAAATTTGATTGAGTTGTGGGAATGATGAAAATGATGATGTTAAACCCATGAAATTTGATTGAATTGTGGGAATTATAAAAATGATGATGTTAAACCCATGAAATTTGATTGAATTGTGGGAATGATGAAAATGTTGATGTTAAACCCATGAAATTTGATTGAATTGTGGGAATGATGAAATATTGATGTTAAACCCATGAAATTTGATTGAATTGTGGGAATATGAAATGATGATGTTAAACCCATGAAATTTGATTGAATTGTGGGAATGATGAAAATGTTGATGTTAAACCCATGAAATTTGATTGAATTGTGGAATGATGAAAATGATGGTGTTAAACCCATGAAATTTGATTGAATTGTGGGAATTTAGAAATGATGATGTTAAACCCATGAAATTTGATTGAATTGTGGGAATGATGAAAATGATGGTGTTAAACCCATGAAATTTGATTGAATTGTGGAATTATAGAAATGATGTTAACCCATGAAATTTGATTGAATTGTGGGAATGATGAAAATGTTGATGTTAAACCAATGAAATTTGATTGAGTTGTGGGAATGATGAAAATATTGATGTTAAACCCATGAAATTTGATTGAATTGTGGGAATTATAAAATGATGATGTTAAACCCATGAAATTTGATTGAATTGTGGGAATGATGAAAATGTTGATGTTAAACCCATGAAATTTGATTGAGTTGTGGGAATGATGAAAATGATGATGTTAAACCCATGAAATTTGATTGAATTGTCGGAATTATAAAAATGATGATGTTAAACCCATGAAATTTGATTGAATTGTGGGAATGATGAAAATGTTGATGTTAAACCCATGAAATTTGATTGAATTGTGGGAATGATGAAAATATTGATGTTAAACCCATGAAATTTGATTGAGTTGTGGGAATTATTGAAATGATGATGTTAAACCCATGAAATTTGATTGAATTGTGGGAATGATGAAAATGTTGATGTTAAACCCATGAAATTTGATTGAGTTATGGGAATGATGAAAATGATGGTGTTAAACCCATGAAATTTGATTGAATTGTGGGAATTATAGAAATGATGATGTTTGACCCATGAAATTTGATTGAATTGTGGGAATGATGAAAATGATGATGTTAAACCCATGAAATTTGATTGAATTGTGGGAATTATAGAAATGATTGACCCCATGAAATTTGATTGAATTGTGGGAATGATGAAAATGTTGATGTTAAACCATGAAATTTGATTGAATTGTGAGAATGATGAAAATGTTGATGTTAAACCCATGAAATTTGATTGAATTGTGGGAATTATAGAAATGATGATGTTAAACCCATGAAATTTGATTGAATTGTGGGAATGATGAAATGTTGATGTTAAACCCATGAAATTTGATTGAATTGTGGGAATGATGAAAATGATGATGTTAAACCCATGAAATTTGATTGAATTGTCGGAATTATAAAAATGGATGTTAAACCCATGAAATTTGATTGAATTGTGGGAATGATGAAATGTTGATGTTAAACCCATGAAATTTGATTGAATTGTGGGAATGATGAAAATATTGATGTTAAACCCATGAAATTTGATTGAATTGTGGGAATATTGAAATGATGATGTTAAACCCATGAAATTTGATTGAATTGTGGGAATGATGAAATGTTGATGTTAAACCATGAAATTTGATTGAATTGTGGGAATGATGAAATGATGTGTTAAACCCATGAAATTTGATTGAATTGTGGGAATTATAGAAATGATGATGTTAAACCCATGAAATTTGATTGAATTGTGGGAATGATGAAAATGTTGATGTTAAACCCATGAAATTTGATTGAGTTGTGAAATGATGAAAATATTGATGTTAAACCCATGAAATTTGATTGAGGTGGGAATGATGAAAATGATGATGTTAAACCCATGAAATTTGATTGAATTGTGGGAATTATAGAAATGATGATGTTAAACCATGAAATTTGATTGAATTGTGGGAATGATGAAAATGTTGATGTTAAACCCATGAAATTTGATTGAATTGTGAAATGATGAAAATATTGATGTTAAACCCATGAAATTTGATTGAATTGTGGGAATTATAGAAATGATGATGTTAAACCCATGAAATTTGATTGAATTGTGGGAATGATGAAAATGTTGATGTTAAACCCATGAAATTTGATTGAGTTGTGGGAATGATGAAAATGATGTGTTAAACCATGAAATTTGATTGAATTGTGGGAATTATAGAAATGATGATGTTAAACCCATGAAATTTGATTCAATTGTGGGAATGATGAAAATGTTGATGTTAACCCATGAAATTTGATTGAATTGTCGGAATGATGAAAATGATGATGTTAAACCCATGAAATTTGATTGAATTGTGGGAATTATAGAAATGATGATGTTAAACCCATGAAATTTGATTGAATTGTGGGAATGATGAAAATGTTGATGTTAAACCCATGAAATTTGATTGAGTTGTGGGAATGATGAAAAATGATGTTAAACCCATGAAATTTGATTGAATTGTGGGAATTATAGAAATGATTTTAAACCCATGAAATTTGATTGAATTGTGGGAATGATGAAAATGTTGATGTTAAACCCATGAAATTTGATTGAATTGTGGAATGATGAAAATATTGATGTTAACCCATGAAATTTGATTGAATTGTGGGAATTATAGAAATGATGATGTTAAACCCATGAAATTTGATTGAATTGTGGGAATGATGAAAATGTTGATGTTAAACCCATGAAATTTGATTGAGTTGTGGGAATGATGAAAATGATGATGTTAAACCCATGAAATTTGATTGAATTGTGGGAATTATAGAAATGATGATGTTAACCCATGAAATTTGATTGAATTGTGGGAATGATGAAAATGTTGATGTTAAACCCATGAAATTTGATTGAATTGTGGGAATGATGAAATATTGATGTTAAACCCATGAAATTTGATTGAATTGTGGGAATTATAGAAATGATGATGTTAAACCCATGAAATTTGATTGAATTGTGGGAATGATGAAAATGTTGATGTTAAACCCATGAAATTTGATTGAGTTGTGGGAATGATGAAATGATGATGTTAAACCCATGAAATTTGATTGAATTGTGGGAATTATAGAAATGATGATGTTTGACCCCTGAAATTTGATTCAATTTTGGGAATGATGAAAATGTTGATGTTAAACCCCATGAAATTTGATTGAATTGTGGAATTAAGAAATGATGATGTTAAACCCATGAAATTTGATTCAATTGTGGGAATGATGAAAATGTTGATGTTAAACCCATGAAATTTGATTGAATTGTGGGAATGATGAAAAGATGATGTTAAACCCATGAAATTTGATTGAATTGTGGGAATGATGAAAATGATGATGTTAAACCCATGAAATTTGATTGAATTGTGGGAATTATAGAAATGATGATGTTAAACCCATGAAATTTGATTGAATTGTGGGAATGATGAAAATGTTGATGTTAAACCCATGAAATTTGATTGAATTGTGAGAATGATGAAAATATTGATGTTAAACCCATGAAATTTGATTGAATTGTGGGAATATAGAAATGATGATGTTAAACCCATGAAATTTGATTGAATTGTGGGAATGATGAAAATGTTGATGTTAAACCCATGAAATTTGATTGAATTGGGGAATGATGAAATGATGATGTTAAACCCATGAAATTTGATTGAATTGTGGAATTATAGAAATGATGATGTTAAACCCATGAAATTTGATTGAATTGTAGAATGATGAAAATGTTGATGTTAAACCCATGAAATTTGATTGAATTGTGGGAATGATGAAAATGATGATGTTAAACCCATGAAATTTGATTGAATTGTGGGAATTATAGAAATGATGATGTTAAACCCATGAAATTTGATTGAATTGTGGGAAAGATGAAAATGTTGATGTTAAACCCATGAAATTTGATTGAATTGTGGGAATGATGAAATGATGATGTTAAACCCATGAAATTTGATTGAATTGTGGGAATTATGAAATGATGATGTTAAACCCATGAAATTTGATTGAATTGTGGGAATGATGAAAATGTTGATGTTAAACCCATGAAATTTGATTGAATTGTGGGAATGATGAAAATGATGATGTTAAACCCATGAAATTTGATTGAATTGTGGGAATTATAGAAATGATTTGACCCATGAAATTTGATTGAATTGTGGGAATGATGAAAATGTTGATGTTAAACCCATGAAATTTGATTGAATTGTGGGAATGATGAAAATATTGATGTTAAACCCATGAAATTTGATTGAATTGTGGGAATTATAGAAATGATGATGTTAAACCCATGAAATTTGATTGAATTGTGGGAATGATGAAAATGTTGATGTTAAACCCATGAAATTTGATTGAATTGTGGGAATGATGAAAATGATGATGTTAAACCCATGAAATTTGATTGAATTGTCGGAATTATAGAAATGATGATGTTAAACCCATGAAATTTGATTGAATTGTGGGAATGATGAAAATGTTGATGTTAAACCCATGAAATTTGATTGAATTGTGAGAATGATGAAAATATTGATGTTAAACCCATGAAATTTGATTGAATTGTGGGAATTATAGAATGATGATGTTAAACCCATGAAATTTGATTGAATTGAGGGAATGATGAAAATGTTGATGTTAAACCCATGAAATTTGATTGAGTTGTGGGAATGATGAGAATGATGGTGTTAAACCCATGAAATTTGATTGAATTGTGGGAATTATAGAAATGATGATGTTTGACCCATGAAATTTGATTCAATTTTGGGAATGATGAAAATGTTGATGTTAAACCCATGAAATTTGATTGAATTGTGCGAATTATAGAAATGATGATGTTTGACCCATGAAATTTGATTGAATTGTGGGAATGATGAAAATGTTGATGTTAAACCCATGAAATTTGATTGAATTGTGGGAATGATGAAAATATTGATGTTAAACCCATGAAATTTGATTGAGTTGTGGGAATGATGAAATGATGATGTTAAAACCCATGAAATTTGATTGAATTGTGGGAATTATAGAAATGATGATGTTAACCCATGAAATTTGATTGAATTGTGGGAATGATGAAAATGTTGATGTTAAACCCATGAAATTTGATTGAATTGTGAGAATGATGAAATATTGATGTTAAACCCATGAAATTTGATTGAATTGTGGGAATTATAGAAATGATGATGTTAAACCCATGAAATTTGATTGAATTGTGGGAATGATGAAAATGTTGATGTTAAACCCATGAAATTTGATTGAGTTGTGGGAATGATGAAAATGATGGTGTTAAACCCATGAAATTTGATTGAATTGTGGGAATTATAGAAATGATGATGTTGACCCATGAAATTTGATTCAATTGTGGGAATGATGAAAATGTTGATGTTAAACCCATGAAATTTGATTGAGTTGTGGGAATGATGAAAATGATGATGTTAAACCCATGAAATTTGATTGAATTGTCGGAATTATAGAATGATGATGTTAACCCATGAAATTTGATTGAATTGTGGGAAGATGAAAATGTTGGTGTTAAACCCATGAAATTTGATTGAATTGTCGGAATGATGAAAATGATGATGTTAAACCCATGAAATTTGATTGAATTGTGGGAATTATAGAAATGATGATGTTAAACCCATGAAATTTGATTGAATTGTGGGAATGATGAAAATGTTGATGTTAACCCATGAAATTTGATTGAATTATGGGAATGATGAAATGATGGTGTTAAACCCATGAAATTTGATTGAATTGTGGGAATTATAGAAATGATTTTACCCATGAAATTTGATTGAATTGTGGGAATGATGAAAATGTTGATGTTAAACCCATGAAATTTGATTGAATTGTGGGAATGATGAAAATTGATGTTAAACCATGAAATTTGATTGAATTGTGGGAATTATAGAAATGATGATGTTAAACCCATGAAATTTGATTGAATTGTGGGAATGATGAAAATGTTGATGTTAAACCCATGAAATTTGATTGAGTTGTGGGAATGATGAAAATGATGATGTTAAACCCATGAAATTTGATTGAATTGTCGGAATTATAGAAATGATGATGTTAAACCCATGAAATTTGATTGAATTGTGGGAATGATGAAAATGTTGATGTTAAACCCATGAAATTTGATTGAATTGTGAGAATGATGAAAATATTGATGTTAAACCCATGAAATTTGATTGAGTTGTGGGAATTATAGAAATGATGATGTTAAACCCATGAAATTTGATTGAATTGGGAATGATGAAAATGTTGATGTTAAACCCATGAAATTTGATTGAGTTGTGGGAATGATGAGAATGATGGTGTTAAACCCATGAAATTTGATTGAATTGTGGGAATTATAGAAATGATGATGTTTGACCCATGAAATTTGATTCAATTTTGGGAATGATGAAAATGTTGATGTTAAACCCATGAAATTTGATTGAGTTGTGGGAATGATGAAAATGATGATGTTAAACCCATGAAATTTGATTGAATTGTCGGAATTATAGAAATGATGATGTTAAACCCATGAAATTTGATTGAATTGTGGGAAAGATGAAAACGTTGATGTTAAACCCATGAAATTTGATTGAATTGTCGGAATGATGAAAATGATGATGTTAAACCCATGAAATTTGATTGAATTGTCGGAATTATAGAAATGATGATGTTAAACCCATGAAATTTGATTGAATTGTGGGAATGATGAAAATGTTGATGTTAAACCCATGAAATTTGATTGAATTGTGGGAATGATGAAAATGGATGTTAAACCCATGAAATTTGATTGAATTGTGGGAATTATAGAAATGATGATGTTAAACCCATGAAATTTGATTGAATTGTGGGAATGATGAAAATGTTGATGTTAAACCCATGAAATTTGATTGAGTTGTGGGAATGATGAAATGATGGTGTTAAACCCATGAAATTTGATTGAATTGTGGGAATTATAGAAATGATGAGTTTTAACCCATGAAATTTGATTCAATTTTGGGAATGATGAAAATGTTGATGTTAAACCCATGAAATTTGATTGAGTTGTGGGAATGATGAAAATGATGATGTTAAACCCATGAAATTTGATTGAATTGTCGGAATTATAGAAATGATGATGTTGAACCCATGAAATTTGATTGAATTGTGGGAAAGATGAAAACGTTGGTGTTAAACCCATGAAATTTGATTGAATTGTCGGAATGATGAAAATGATGATGTTAAACCCATGAAATTTGATTGAATTGTGGGAATTATAGAAATGATGATGTTAAACCCATGAAATTTGATTGAATTGTGGGAATGATGAAAATGTTGATGTTAAACCCATGAAATTTGATTGAGTGATGGGAATGATGAAAATGATGGTGTTAAACCCATGAAATTTGATTGAATTGTGGGAATTATAGAAATGATGATGTTAGACCCATGAAATTTGATTGAATTGTGGGAATTATAGAAATGATGATGTTAAACCCATGAAATTTGATTGAATTGTGGGAAAGATGAAAATGTTGGTGTTAAACCCATGATATTTGATTGAATTGTTGGAATGATGAAAATATTGATGTTAAACCCATGAAATTTGATTGAGTTGTGGGAATTATAGAAATGATGATGTTAAACCCATGAAATTTGATTGAATTGTGGGAATGATGAAAATGTTGATGTTAAACCCATGAAATTTGATTGAATTGTGAGAATGATGAAAATATTGATGTTAAACCCATGAAATTTGATTGAGTTGTGGGCATTATAGAAATGATGATGTTAAACCCATGAAATTTGATTGAACTGTGGGAATGATGAAAGGTGATGTTTAACCCTTTAAATTTTTTGAATTGTCAGAATGATGAAAATGATGATGTTAAACCCATGAAATTTGATTGAATTGTCGGAATGATGAAAATGATGGTGATAAACCCATGAAATTTGATTGAATTGTGGGAATTATAGAAATGATGATGTTTGACCCATGAAATTTGATTCAATTGTGGGAATGATGAAAATGTTGATGTTAAACCCATGAAATTTGATTGAGTTTTGAGAATGATGAAAATATTGATGTTAAACCCATGAAATTTGATTGAGTTGTGGGAATTGTAACACCCTTCTAAATACCCCAAAATATTTAATTTAATATAATAACCTATCAATCAGAGTAATTATGCCCCGAAGGGTGTCACACAATCATTTCACAACATTTATCAAAACATCCTGTCATGCTCATTTATTTATCAAATAAAACAGTTGCATAATACGCAGCGGAATAGAATTCAACATCAGCATGAGACATGTAACACCATACATGTAAACTAATTCGACAATTTCCAACAATACAACGAAAAGGTTCCCTCCCGATGTTACATCTACCAGAGCATGACCCATAGGACACTACTATAGACTCCAATCGTTAGCTTCTATTCAATTCATTTCTCGTTACCTGAAAAATGGGTTGTAAGGGTGAGTTCCTCAATCAATATAATAAGCATTATAGAACAACATGTAATGCTAAGTAAATCACACATCAATTCACCCTAACCAGACTACGCATTCAGCAACGGCAATATCCGTCCAAACATCATATTCAACAATAATATATATCATATGTATAATCCTCAAACCATATTCAACACCAACAACACAACACAACGATTTACTCACTAATTCCTCACAATGGGAATTAGCTACAGCCCCACAGGCTATGCCATGCATTCATTATGCAATGAGACTCCATGAAATGCGGTACCGACTCTTCTCGAACATATAGTTCAAGCTCACCGATCCCTCCAGATACGGCTACTGAGCTCACTAGTCCCACTCATTGAGATCTAATGCCTCACTCACTAATTCCTCACCATGGGAATTAGCTACAGCCCCAAAGGCTAGACTATGCACACTACTCATCTAGTATGCAAACATCAACAACAAATCCACAATGGTTCACTCACTAATTCCTCACTATGGGAATTAGCTACAGCCCCGAAGGCTATGCCATGCATGCTAATCATCTAGCAATGCAACACCAACAACAATTCATAACGGACACAAGCTCATACTCTAAGCCATACCACAGTCCATTCACACATGCATGCATAATATATATATTCACAGCATCATGCACATCATTATACATCATCAATATTTCATCACATAAGCATGTCAGACTATGCCAAACAACAACCACAATATTAGTACATTCCACTAATCCATGTACTGCTCAACACAGCGGGAATTAATCCCTATTTCACCATAGGCCAACATAGACCAACCCTCAGATAGGTACACAACATTTAAATAACAATTTTTCCATTCTGCTACAGCGTTAACCGGTTAACGCCCTGGGTTAACCGGTTAACGCAGCACAACACGCCTTCTGTCTCAATTTTTAACAGTGTTAACCGTTAACGCCCTGGGTTAACCGGTTAACGCAGCACAAACAGCCAAATATCAGAAATGACAACAGTGTTAACCGTTAACACCCTGGGTTAACCGGTTAACGCAGACAAAACAGCACATATTCATAATCCAACACAGTGTTAACCGGTTAACACCCTGGGTTAACCGGTTAACGCAAGACAGAAGCTGTTCCTGCGCTAACTCAAGGCAAAATGCAGAATTCTCCGCATTTTCCGCCATTGGAGGACTTCCGGACCTCCGAATCCGATTCCGTAAAAAGCTATACGATCGGAAAATTACAACAGACTCAATTACCGATTTAATTTCAACTTCTCACACGGTTCATCCAACAAATTTTCAGCATTCACAATTCCCAATTAGGGTCAAATTAACAGCTTATTACTACCCATCACATATTCTCCCATAATACCCATTAATCGAGATAAACCCCCCTTACCTTGACAATCCGGCAGAATCTTTGAGCTTCAAGCTTTCGTTCTCCAACCTTTGCTCTTCAGCTCCTCTTCTCTGCCCTTTTTCCTTTTTCCTCACGATGCTTCTCTGTTCTGTTTTCACGTGAAATGCTTTTCCAAATGAGAACTTTTCCTTATTCCAACATATATATTTTCCCAAATAATAATAATCCAAAAATAATAATAAAATTTCTAATTATTCAATTAAATTAATAATTACATTATTAACTCAATTTAAATAATTATTTTATTATTATCGGGGTGTTACAACTCTCCCCCACTAAAAGAGTTTTCGTCCTCGAAAACATACCTCAAGCGAACAACTCTGGATAAGACTCCTTCATCTTACTCTCCAGTTCCCAAGTCACGTTGCCACCTGCTGGTCCTCCCCAAGCTACCTTCACCAAGGCAATCTCTTTACCCCGCAACTGCTTCAACTCTCGATCCTCTATCCTCATAGGTGATGTTTCAACAGTCAGGTTATCTCTCACCTGTACATCATCTACTTGGACTATATGCGACGGATCATGAATGTATCTCCTCAACTGAGACACATGAAAAACCTCATGCAAATTCGCAAGCGACGGCGGTAAAGCGATACGATAGGCTACCTCTCCTATCCTCTCCAAAAATCTGATAAGGACCAATGAATCGAGGTGTCAACTTCTTCGACTTCAAGGCTCGACCAACACCAGTTATCGGAGTAACACGAAGAAACACATGGTCTCCCTCTTGGAACTCAAGTGACTTCCTCCTCTTGTCATGATAACTCTTCTGACGACTCTGAGCAATTCTCATCTTATCCTGAATCATCTTAATCTTTTCCGTAGTTTGTTGAACAATCTCCGGTCCAACCACAGCACTCTCACCGGACTCATACCAACATAAAGGTGTCCGACATCTCCTACCATACAAAGCTTCAAACGGTGCCATACCAATGCTCGAATGAAAACTATTGTTGTAGGTAAACTCAATCAAAGGCAAATAACAATCCCAAGCACCTCCTTTTCCAAAACACAAGCTCTCAAAAGATCTTCTAATGACTGAATCGTCCTCTCAGTCTGACCATCAGTCTGCGGATGATATGCAGAACTCAATCTCAGCTTAGTTCCCAAAGCCCTCTGCAAACCTTCCCAGAACTTCGATGTAAATCTAGGATCTCTGTCCGAAACAATACTGGACGGAATACCATGCAAACTTACAATCTTCTCAATATACAACTCAGTTAATCTCTCTAACGGATAATCCATTCTAATCGGAATGAAATGAGCCGACTTCGTCAATCTATCAACAATCACCCAAATGGCTTCAAAATTCTTATTTGTCCTCGGCAAACCAGAAACAAAATCCATACTGATACTATCCCACTTCCACTCTGGAATAGCCAACGGTTGCATTAGCCCAGACGGCTTCTGATGCTCAATCTTCGACTTCTGACAAGTCAAACAGGAATACACAAAACTTGCAATTTCTCTTTTCATTCCCGGCCACCAAAATAACTTCTTCAAATCATGATACATCTTCGTAGCTCCAGGATGGATACTCAAACCACTACGATGTCCTTCTTCAAGAATACTCTTCTTAAGTTCTGTAACATTCGGAATACACACCCGATCGCCAAATCTCAAAACACCATTCTCATCAACTCTGAATTCACCACCTTGGCCTTGATTCACTAAAGTCAGCTTATCAACCAAAAGCATATCAGATTTCTGACCCTCTCTGATCTCCTCCAGAATACCACTTGTTAATTTCAACATTCCCAATTTAACACTATTGTGAGTACTCTCACACACTAAACTCAAGTCTCTAAACTGCTCAATCAAATCCAATTCCCTAACCATTAACATAGACATATGTAATGATTTCCGACTCAATGCATCAGCCACTACATTTGCTTTACCCGGATGGTAATTCAAACCAAAGTCATAATCCTTCAGAAACTCTAACCATCTCCTTTGTCTCATATTCAGCTCTTTCTGATCAAACAAATACTTTAAACTCTTATGGTCACTGAAAACCTCAAATCTTGATCCATACAAATAATGCCTCCACAACTTCAGAACAAATACCACAGCTGCCAACTCTAAATCGTGAGTAGGATAGTTCCTCTCATGAACCCTCAGCTGTCTCGAAGCATAAGCTATAACCTGCTTATTCTGCATCAACACACCACCTAAACCCAACAATGAAGCATCACAATAAACCTCAAATAATTCCGACGAACTCGGTAATATCAAAATAGGAGCAGTAGTCAACCTTCTCTTTAACTCTTGGAAACCTTCTTCACATTTTGAATCCCAAACAAACGCTTGCCCCTTTCTAGTCAACATCGTCAATGGTAACGCCAACTTAGAAAATCCCTCAATGAACTTCCTATAATAACCAGCCAAACCAAGGAAACTTCGAATTTCAGCAACAGACTTCGGAGCTTCCCACTTAGATACCGCTTCTATCTTAGAAGGATCAACAGCAACACCACCTCTTGAAATCACATGACCAAGAAAACTAACCTCTTCTAACCAAAATTCACACTTTGACAGTTTAGCAAATAACTGCTTTTCTCGCAGCACTCCTAAAACCACTCTCAAATGCTCAGCATGCTCTTCTTCAGATTTCGAATACACCAAAATGTCATCAATAAACACCACGACAAACTGATCTAAGTACGGATGGAAAATCCTATTCATGTACTCCATAAATACTCCAGGCGCATTAGTCACACAAAAGGCATTACAGAATACTCATAATGTCCATACCTCGTTCTGAAAGCAGTCTTCTGAATATCCTCAGTTTTCACACGTATCTGATGATACCCAGATCTCAAATCTATCTTGCTGAACACACTCGCACCAACCAATTGATCCATCAAATCATCAATCCTCGGCAAAGGATACCGATTCTTGATCGTCACTTTATTCAGTTGCCTGTAGTCCACACACAACCTCATAGTACCTTCCTTCTTCTTAACCAACAACACTGGTGCACCCCACGGTGACACACTTGGACGAATAAACTTCTTATCCAACAAATCTTCCAACTGACTTTTCAATTCAGCTAACTCAACAGCAGACATACGGTACGGAGCCATCGATATCGGTCTAGTACCAGGTACCAAATCAATCGAAAACTCAACTTCACGCTCTGGCGGTAATTCATTCACTTCTTCCGGAAACACATCAGGAAAATCACACACCACCGCTAGATCACCAATCACCAGTTTATCTTTAGCCTCTAAAGTTGCCAACAGCATAAACAACTCTGCCCCATCTGCCACTTCCTCATTCACCTGCCTGGCTGATAGAAACAGACTCTGCCCTTCCTCAATCTCAGGAAATATCACAGTCTTAGCAAAACAGTTGATATAGACTCGGTTAAACACCAACCAGTTCATTCCCAAGATAACGTCAATCTGCACTAATGGAAGACACACAAGGTCTATCCCAAAATCTCTACCAAAAATATTCAAAGGACAACTCAAACAAACCGAAGTAGTAGTCACTGAACCCTTTGCAGGAGTATCAATCACCATACTTCCACGCATCTCAGATATCTCTAACTTAAGCTTCACAGCACAATCCACAGATATAAAAGAATGAGTAGCACCTGTGTCAATAATAGCTATAAGAGGAAAGCCATTAATATAACACGTACCTCTGATCAAACGATCATCTGCAGAAGTCTCAGAACCTGATAGAGCAAAAACCTTGCCTCCCGACTGATTCTCCTTCTTCGGCTTAGGACACTGGGGACTGATATGACCCAACTCTCCACAGTTGAAACAAGTTACAGTCTTCAATCGGCACTCTGCAGCCAAGTGACCACCTTTCCCACACTTGAAACACTTCATCTCAGCACTGGTACACTCGTGAACACGATGTCCAGCCCGACCACATCTATAACACTTAACAGGAGCACTAGAGTCTCCCCCACTAGGCCTCTTCATCCCACTCTGCTTCTGAAAACCTTTGCCAGCTGCATACGGTTTTCCACGATCCATCTGATTCTTACCCTTCCTATCAACCCTCTGCTGATAGCTCTCTGCTCTAGCCTTGGAATCCTGTTCAAAAATTCTGCAACAGTCAACCAAATCAGAAAACACTCTAATCCTCTGATATCCAATCGCCTGCTTGATCTCGGGACGCAACCCGTTCTCAAACTTCACACACTTCGAAAATTCTCCAGCAGCCTCATTATAGGGAGTATAGTACTTTGACAGCTCGGTGAACTTCGCAGCATACTCAGTAACCGACCTGTTACCCTGCTTCAATTCCAAAAACTCTATCTCTTTCTTTCCTCTGACATCTTCTGGAAAATACTTTCTCAGGAACCTTTCCCTGAACACAGCCCAAGTGATCTCAGTATTCCCAGCAGATTCCAACTCAGTGCGGGTAGCAACCCACCAATCATCAGCTTCTTCTGACAGCATATGTGTACCGAACCTGACCTTCTGGTTATCAGCACACGCAGTTACTCTGAAGATTCTCTCAATCTCCTTCAACCACTTCTGAGCACCATCTGGATCGTATGCTCCTTTGAACATTGGAGGATTGTTCTTCTGGAACTCACTCAGTTGACGAGCAGCTCCCATTCCCATAACATTCTGATTTCCTCCAAGCACTCCAGCTAGCATACCCAGAGCCTCAGCAATTGCAGCATCATCTCTACCTCTTCCGGCCATCTCTATTCTGAAAACCCAACAAACCAAAACAATAAGTACTGATAGGGTTACACAACACCTATCCCGTACAGGGGAAACAGAATAATTACGACTCGACACGACCGACTATGCTCTGATACCACTAATGTAACACCCTTCTAAATACCCCAAATATTTAATTTAATATAATAACCTATCAATCAGAGTAATTATGCCCCGAAGGGTGTCACACAATCATTTCACAACATTTATCAAAACATCCTGTCATGCTCATTTATTTATCAAATAAAACAGTTGCATAATACGCAGCGGAATAGAATTCAACATCAGCATGAGACATGTAACACCATACATGTAAACTAATTCGACAATTTCCAACAATACAACGAAAAGGTTCCCTCCCGATGTTACATCTACCAGAGCATGACCCATAGGACACTACTATAGACTCCAATCGTTAGCTTCTATTCAATTCATTTCTCGTTACCTGAAAAATGGGTTGTAAGGGTGAGTTCCTCAATCAATATAATAAGCATTATAGAACAACATGTAATGCTAAGTAAATCACACATCAATTCACCCTAACCAGACTACGCATTCAGCAACGGCAATATCCGTCCAAACATCATATTCAACAATAATATATCATATGTATAATCCTCAAACCATATTCAACACCAACAACACAACACAACGATTTACTCACTAATTCCTCACAATGGGAATTAGCTACAGCCCCACAGGCTATGCCATGCATTCATTATGCAATGAGACTCCATGAAATGCGGTACCGACTCTTCTCGAACATATAGTTCAAGCTCACCGATCCCTCCAGATACGGCTATTGAGCTCACTAGTCCCACTCATTGAGATCTAATGCCTCACTCACTAATTCCTCACCATGGGAATTAGCTACAGCCCCAAAGGCTAGACTATGCACACTACTCATCTAGTATGCAAACATCAACAACAAATCCACAATGGTTCACTCACTAATTCCTCACTATGGGAATTAGCTACAGCCCCGAAGGCTATGCCATGCATGCTAATCATCTAGCAATGCAACACCAACAACAATTCATAACGGACACAAGCTCATACTCTAAGCCATACCACAGTCCATTCACACATGCATGCATAATATAATATTCACAGCATCATGCACATCATTATACATCATCAATATTTCATCACATAAGCATGTCAGACTATGCCAAACAACAACCACAATATTAGTACATTCCACTAATCCATGTACTGCTCAACACAGCGGGAATTAATCCCTATTTCACCATAGGCCAACATAGACCAACCCTCAGATAGGTACACAACATTTAAATAACAATTTTTCCATTCTGCTACAGCGTTAACCGGTTAACGCCCTGGGTTAACCGGTTAATGCAGCACAACACGCCTTCTGTCTCAATTTTTAACAGTGTTAACCGGTTAACGCCCTGGGTTAACCGGTTAACGCAGCACAAACAGCCAAATATCAGAAATGACAACAGTGTTAACCGGTTAACACCCTGGGTTAACCGGTTAACGCAGACAAAACAGCACATATTCATAATCCAACACAGTGTTAACCGGTTAACACCCTGGGTTAACCGGTTAACGCAAGACAGAAGCTGTTCCTGCGCCTACGCAACTCAAGGCAAAATGCAGAATTCTCCGCATTTTCCGCCATTGGAGGACTTCCGGACCTCCGAATCCGATTCCGTAAAAAGCTATACGATCGGAAAATTACAACAGACTCAATTACCGATTTAATTTCAACTTCTCACACGGTTCATCCAACAAATTTTCAGCATTCACAATTCCCAATTAGGGTCAAATTAACAGCTTATTACTACCCATCACATATTCTCCCATAATACCCATTAATCGAGATAAACCCCCCTTACCTTGACAATCCGGCAGAATCTTTGAGCTTCAAGCTTTCGTTCTCCAACCTTTGCTCTTCAGCTCCTCTTCTCTGCCCTTTTTCCTTTTTCTCTCACGATGCTTCTCTGTTCTGTTTTCACGTGAAATGCTTTTCCAAATGAGAACTTTTCCTTATTCCAACATATATATTTTTCCCAAATTAATAATCCAAAAATAATAATAATAAAATTTCTAATTATTCAATTAAATTAATAATTACATTATTAACTCAATTTAAATAATTATTTTATTATTATCGGGGTGTTACAGGAATTATAGAAATGATGATGTTAAACCCATGAAATTTGATTGAATTGTGGGAATGATGAAAATGTTGATGTTAAACCCATGAAATTTGATTGAATTGTCGGAATGAATAAAATGATGATGTTAAACCCATGAAATTTGATTGAATTGTGGGAATTATAGAAATGATGATGTTAAACTCATGAAATTTGATTGAATTGTGGGAATGATGAAAATGTTGATGTTAAACCCATGAAATTTGATTGAATTGTGAGAATGATGAAAATATTGATGTTAAACCCATGAAATTTGATTGAGTTGTGGGAATTATAGAAATGATGATGTTAAACCCATGAAATTTGATTGAATTGTGGGAATGATGAAAATGTTGATGTTAAACCCATGAAATTTGATTGAGTTGTGGGAATGATGAAAATGATGGTGTTAAACCCATGAAATTTGATTGAATTATGGGAATTATAGAAATGATGATGTTTGACCCATGAAATTTGATTCAATTGTGGGAATGATGAAAATGTTGATGTTAAACCCATGAAATTTGATTGAGTTGTGGGAATGATGAAAATGATGATGTTAAACCCATGAAATTTGATTGAATTGTCGGAATTATAGAAATGATGATGTTAAACCCATGAAATTTGATTGAATTGTGGGAAAGATGAAAATGTTGGTGTTAAACCCATGAAATTTGATTGAATTGTCGGAATGATGAAAATGATGATGTTAAACCCATGAAATTTGATTGAATTGTGGGAATTATAGAAATGATGATGTTAAACTCATGAAATTTGATTGAATTGTGGGAATGATGAAAATGTTGATGTTAAACCCATGAAATTTGATTGAATTGTCGGAATTATAGAAATGATGATGTTAAACCAATGAAATTTTATTGAATTGTGAGAATGATGAAAATATTGATGTTAAACCCATGAAATTTGATTGAGTTGTGGGAATTATAGAAATGATGATGTTAAACCCATGAAATTTGATTGAGTTGTGGGAATAATGAAAATGATGGGGTTAAACCCATGAAATTTGATTGAATTGTGGGAATTATAGAAATGATGATGTTTGACCCATGAAATTTGATTCAATTGTAGGAATGATGAAAATGTTGATGTTAAACCCATGAAATTTGATTGAGTTGTGGGAATGATGAAAATGATGATGTTAAACCCATGAAATTTGATTGAATTGTCGGAATTATAGAAATGATGATGTTAAACCCATGAAATTTGATTGAATTGTGGGAAAGATGAAAATGTTGGTGTTAAACCCATGAAATTTGATTGAATTGTCGGAATGATGAAAATGATGATGTTAAACCCATGAAATTTGATTGAATTGTGGGAATTATAGAAATGATGATGTTAAACCCATGAAATTTGACTGAATTGTGTGAATGATGAAAATGTTGATGTTAAACCCATGAAATTTGATTGAGTTATGGGAATGATGAAAATGATGGTGTTAAACCCATGAAATTTGATTGAATTGTGGGAATTATAGAAATGATTTGACCCATGAAATTTGATTCAATTGTGGGAATGATGAAAATGTTGATGTTAAACCCATGAAATTTGATTGAGTTGTGAGAATGATGAAAATATTGATGTTAAACCCAGGAAATTTGATTGAGTTGTGGGAATTATAGAAATGATGATGTTAAACCCATGAAATTTGATTGAATTGTGGGAATGATGAAAATGTTGATGTTAAACCCATGAAATTTGATTGAGTTGTGGGAATGATGAAAATGATGATGTTAACCCATGAAATTTGATTGATTGAATGTCGGAATTATAGAAATGATGATGTTAAACCCATGAAATTTGATTGAATTGTGGGAATGATGAAAATGTTGATGTTAAACCCATGAAATTTGATTGAATTGTGAGAATGATGAAAATATTGATGTTAAACCCATGAAATTTGATTGAGTTGTGGGAATTATTGAAATGATGATGTTAAACCCATGAAATTTGATTGAATTGTGGGAATGATGAAAATGTTGATGTTAAACCCATGAAATTTGATTGAGTTATGGGAATGATGAAAATGATGGTGTTAAACCCATGAAATTTGATTGAATTGTGGGAATTATAGAAATGATGATGTTTGACCCATGAAATTTGATTCAATTGTGGGAATGATGAAAATGTTGATGTTAAATGTAACACCCCAATAAAATAAAATAATTATTTAAATTGAAGTTAATAGTATATTATTAATTTAATTTAATAATTGGATTATTTTATTATTGGAATAAAATAAATTGGAAAATATATAAGTTGGAATTAAGGAAAAAGTCCCATTTGGAGTAAAAAGGTTTCTACGTGAAAAACAGAGAAAATCGTGAAAAGGGAAAGGGCAGAGAAGAGGAGAAAGGAGCTGAAGAGCAAAGGTTGAAGAACGGAAAGGCTTGAAGCTCAAAGATTCGCCGGATTGTTAAGGTAAGGGGGGTTTATCGTCGATTAATGGGTATTATGGGATAATATGTAATGGGTAGTGAGAAACCGTTGAATCGACCCTAATTGGGATTTGGAATGCTGAAAATTTGTGATGAATAGGTTGAGTGAAAACCGTAATCAAATTGATAATTGTGTGTGTAATCAAACCGATAAATTGGTGATGAATGGCGACGAGTAAGTTTGAGTGGGAAGGGTCTGGAATGGGCACATGAGATCCCTGCCCAAAGAAACGCGTCTGGTGAACTGTCATGTTCGCCTAGCGAACATAACCTTCGCCTAGCGAAGGAACGCGCCTCAACCTCGCCCCAGCGAGATTGAGAGGTTTTGCTACTGTAATGTTCGCTGTGGGCTCGCTGGAGCTTCGCCTAGCGAGTGAGTGCTAGCTGTGTTTTTCACCAAAACAGAATGAGTTCGCTATTACCTTCGCCTTGAGCTCGCCTAGCGAATTAATTTACCAATTTCCTGGAGCTGTTCGCCTTGAGCTCGCCTAGCGAACCAGAGCTTCGCCACTGCCTCGCCTAGCGAGCAAGGCAGAAGAAGTGTTTATGCATGTGTTGCTGAGGTGTTTCATACATGTGTTGAGGAAGTGTTTTATACATGTGTTGATGATGTGTTGATACATGTATTGATGATGTATGATGATATGCAAAATGTTGTGAATGTATATATTATGCATGTATTTGTGAATGGACTGTTGTATGGCTTAGAGTGTGAGCATATGTCCATTGTGAGTTGTTGTTGATGCTGCATTGCTAGATGATTAGTGTGCATGGCATAGCCTGTGGGGCTGTAGCTAATTCCCATTGTGAGGAATTGGTGAGTGAATCGTTGTGAATTGTTGTTGATGTTTGCATGCTAGATGATTAGCTTGCATAGTCTAGCCTTCGGGGCTGTAGCTAATTCCCATGGTGAGGAATTAGTGAGTGAGTCACTAGGTCTCAAATGAGTGGGACTAGTGAGCTTAGTAGCCGTATCTGGAGGGATCGGTGAGCTTGAACTATATGTTCGCGAATAGTCGGTACCGCATGTGTAGAGTCTCATTGCATAAAAATATGTATGGCGTATAATATGAATGGATGTGTTCCAATATTATACGTGTGTTGTTTTGTTGTTAAGTAGGATTTGAGATTATACTGGTATTGTATATTGATGTTGAGTATGATGTTTAAGCCAATGAGCTATTACTGAATGTGTATTGCAATTAGGGTGATTGATGTGTTAATTACTTGGCATTACATGTTGTTTTATAATGCTTATTATATTGATTGAGGAACTCACCCTTACAACTATTTTTCAGGTAACGAGAAATGAGTTGAGTAGAAGCAAATGCTTGGAGTCTAGTGTAGTCTCCCTAGTGGGTCATGCTCTGATAGATGAACATAACATCGGGCGGGAACACTTGATTATTATTGTTGTTGTGGTTGAACTAAATTACATGTGATGTTACATGTTTTGCATGATTGAGTTGATCTCTATCCGCTGCGTAATTGTGCAAATACCTTATATTTAAATTAAATAAAAGAGCATGATTGTTATATTGTTTAAATGGTGTGGAATGTTTGTGTGACACCCTTGGTGCACTATTACTCTGATTATATGTTTATTATTTTAATTAATTTTTGGGGTATTTTAGAAGGGTGTTACATTAGTGGTATCAGAGCCTGGTCGGTCGTGTCGAGTCGTAATTATTCTGTTTTCCCTGTACGGGATAGGTGTTGTGTAACCCTATCAGTACTTATTGTTTTAGTTTGTTGGGTTTTCAGAATAGAGATGGCTGGAAGAGGTAGAGATGATGCTGCGATTGCTGAGGCTCTGGGTATGCTGGCTGGAGTACTTGGAGGGAACCCAAATGTGGTAGGAATAGGAGCTGCTCGTCAACTGAGTGAGTTCCAGAAGAACAATCCTCCAATGTTCAAGGGAGCATACGATCCAGATGGTGCTCAGAAGTGGTTGAAGGAGATCGAGAGGATCTTCAGAGTAACTGAGTGTGCTGATAACCAGAAGGTCAGGTTCGGTACACATATGCTGTCAGAGGAAGCTGATGATTGGTGGGTTGCTACCCGCACTGAGTTGGAATCTGCTGGGAATACTGAGATCACTTGGGCTGTGTTCAGGAAAGGTTCCTGAGAAAGTATTTTCCAGAAGATGTCAGAGGAAAGAAAGAGATAGAGTTTTTGGAATTGAAGCAGGGTAACAGGTCGGTTACTGAGTATGCTGCGAAGTTCACCGAGCTGTCAAAGTACTATACTCCCTATAATGAGGCTGCTGGAGAATTTTCGAAATGTGTGAAGTTTGAGAACGGGTTGCGTCCTGAGATCAAACAAGCTATTGGATATCAGAGGATCAGGGTGTTTTCTGACTTGGTTGACTGTTGCAGAATTTTTGAACAGGATTCCAAGGCTAGAGCAGAAAGCTATCAGCAGAGGGTTGATAGGAAGGGTAAGAATCAGATGGATCGTGGAAAACCGTATGCAGCTGGCAAAGGTTTTCAGAAGCAGAGTGGGATGAAGAGGCCTAGTGGGGGAGACTCTAGTGCTCCTGCTAAGTGTTATAGATGTGGTCGGGCTGGACATCGTGTTCATGAGTGTACCAGTGCTGAGATGAAGTGTTTCAAGTGTGGGAAAGGTGGTCACTTGGCTGCAGAGTGCCGATTGAAGACTGTAACTTGTTTCAACTGTGGAGAGTTGGGTCATATCAGTCCCCAGTGTCCGAGGCCGAAGAAGGAGAATCAGTCAGGAGGCAAGGTTTTTGCTCTATCAGGTTCTGAGACTTCTGCAGATGATCGTTTGATCAGAGGTACGTGTTATATTAATGGCTTTCCTCTTATAGCTATTATTGACACAGGTGCTACTCATTCTTTTATATCTGTGGATTGTGCTGTGAAGCTTAAGTTAGAGATATCTGAGATGCGTGGAAGTATGGTGATTGATACTCCTGCAAAGGGTTCAGTGACTACTACTTCGGTTTGTTGGAGTTGTCCTTTGAATATTTTTGGTAGAGATTTTGGGATAGACCTTGTGTGTCTTCCATTAGTGCAGATTGACGTTATCTTGGGTATGAACTGGTGGGTGTTTAACCGAGTTTATATCAACTGTTTTGATAAGACGGTGATATTTCCTGAGATTGAGGAAGGGCAGAGTCTGTTTCTATCAGCCAGGCAGGTGAATGAGGAAGTGGCAGATGGGGCAGAGTTGTTTATGCTGTTGGCAACTTTAGAGGCTAAAGATAAACTGGTGATTCGTGATCTAGCAGTGGTGTGTGACTTTCCTGATGTGTTTCCGGAAGAAGTGAATGAGTTACCGCCAGAGCGTGAAGTTGAGTTCTCGATTGAATTGGCACCTGGTACTAGACCGATATCGATGGCTCCGTACCGTATGTCTGCGGTTGAGTTAACTGAATTGAAGAGTCAGTTGGAAGATCTGTTGGATAAGAAGTTTATTCGTCCGAGTGTGTCACCGTGGGGTGCACCAGTGTTGTTGGTTAAGAAGAAAGAAGGTACTATGAGGTTGTGTGTGGACTACAGGCAACTGAATAAAGTGACGATCAAGAATCGGTATCCTTTGCCGAGGATTGATGATTTGATGGATCAGTTGGTTGGTGCGAGTGTGTTCAGCAAGATAGATTTGAGATCTGGGTATCATCAGATACGTATGAAAACTGAGGATATTCAGAAGACTGCTTTCAGAACAAGGTATGGACATTATGAGTATTCTGTAATGCCTTTTGGTGTGACTAATGCGCCTGGAGTATTCATGGAGTATATGAATAGGATTTTCCATCCGTACCTAGACCAGTTTGTTGTGGTGTTTATTGATGACATTTTGGTGTATTCGAAATCTGAAGAAGAGCATGCTGAGCATTTGAGAGTGGTTTTAGAAGTTCTACGAGAAAAGAAGTTATTTGCTAAACTCTCTAAATGTGAATTTTGGTTAGAAGAGGTTAGTTTTCTTGGGCATGTGATTTCAAGAGGTGGTGTTGCTGTTGATCCTTCTAAGATAGAGGCGGTGTCTAAGTGGGAAGCTCCGAAGTCGGTTGCTGAAATTCGAAGTTTCCTTGGTTTGGCTGGTTATTATAGGAAGTTCATTGAGGGATTTTCTAAGTTGGCGTTACCGTTGACGATGTTGACTAGAAAGGGGCAAGCGTTTGTTTGGGACTCAAAATGTGAGGAAGGTTTCCAAGAGTTAAAGAGAAGGTTGACTACTGCTCCTATTTTGACGTTACCGAGTTCGTCGGAACCATTTGAAGTTTACTGTGATGCTTCATTGTTGGGTTTGGGTGGTGTGTTGATGCAGAATAAGCAGGTTATAGCTTATGCTTCGAGACAGCTGAGGGTTCATGAAAGGAACTATCCGACGCACGATTTAGAGTTGGCAGCTGTAGTGTTTGTTTTGAAGTTGTGGAGGCATTACTTGTATGGATCAAGATTTGAGGTTTTCAGTGACCATAAGAGTTTAAAGTATTTGTTTGATCAGAAAGAGCTGAATATGAGACAGAGGAGATGGTTAGAGTTTCTGAAGGATTATGACTTTGGTTTGAATTACCATCCGGGTAAAGCAAACGTGGTGGCTGATGCGCTGAGTCGGAAATCATTACATATGTCTATGTTAATGGTTAAGGAATTGGATTTGATTGAGCAGTTTAGAGACTTGAGTTTGGTGTGTGAGAGTACTCACAATAGTGTTAAATTGGGAATGTTGAAATTAACAAGTAGTATTCTGGATAAGATCAGAGAGGTTCAGAAATCCGATATGCTTTTGGTTGATAAGTTGACTTTAGTGAATCAAGGTCAAGGGGGGGAATTCGAGTTGATGAGAATGTGTGTTTGAAATTTGGTAATCGGGTGTGTATTCCGGATGTTGCCGAACTTAAGAAGAGTATTCTGGAGGAAGGACATCGTAGTGGATTGAGTATTCATCCTGGAGCTACGAAGATGTATCATGATTTGAAGAAGTTATTTTGGTGGCCGAGGATGAAAAGGAAATTGCGAGTTTTGTTTATTCCTGTTTGACTTGTCAGAAATCAAAGATTGAGCATCAGAAGCCGTCTGGGCTAATGCAACCGTTGGCTATTCCAGAGTGGAAGTGGGATAGTATCAGTATGGATTTTGTTTCTGGTTTGCCGAGGACAAATAAGAATTTTGAAGCCATTTGGGTGATTGTTGACAGATTGACAAAATCGGCTCATTTCATTCCGATCAGAATGGATTATCCATTAGAGAGATTAGCCGAGTTGTATATTGAGAAGATTGTAAGCTTGCATGGTATTCCGTCTAGTATTGTTTCGGACAGAGATCCTAGATTTACATCGAAGTTCTGGGAAGGTTTGCAGAGAGCTTTGGGAACTAAACTGAGATTGAGTTCTGCATATCATCCGCAGACTGATGGTCAGACTGAGAGGACGATTCAGTCACTGGAGGACCTTTTGGGCTTGTGTTTTGGAAAAAGGAGGCGCTTGGGATTGTTATTTGCCTTTGATTGAGTTTACCTACAACAATAGTTTTCATTCGAGCATTGGTATGGCACCGTTTGAAGCTTTGTATGGTAGGAGATGTCGGACACCGTTATGTTGGTATGAGTCCGGTGAGAGTGCTGTGGTTGGACCGGAGATTGTTCAACAAACTACGGAAAAGATTAAGATGATTCAGGAGAAGATGAGAATTGCTCAGAGTCGTCAGAAGAGTTATCATGATAAGAGGAGGAAGTCACTTGAGTTCCAAGAGGGAGATCATGTGTTTCTTCGTGTCACTCCGATAACTGGTGTTGGTCGAGCTTTGAAGTCGAAGAAGTTGACACCGCGATTTATTGGTCCTTATCAGATTTTGGAGAGGATAGGGAGGTAGCCTATCGTGTCGCTTTAACCGCCGTCGCTTGCAAATTTGCATGAGGTTTTTCATGTGTCTCAGTTGAGGAGGTACATTCATGATCCGTCGCATGTAGTCCAAGTAGATGATGTACAGGTGAGAGATAACCTGACTGTTGAGACATCACCTATGAGGATCGAGGATCGAGAGTTGAAGCAGTTGCGGGGTAAAGAGATTGCCTTGGTGAAGGTAGCTTGGGGGGGAACCAGCAGGTGGCAATGTGACTTGGGAACTGGAGAGTAAGATGAGGGAGTCTTATCCACAGTTGTTCACTTGAGGTACGTTTTCGAGGACGAAAACTCTTTTAGTGGGGGAGAGTTGTAACACCCCAATAAAATAAAATATTATTTAAATTTAAGTTAATAGTATATTATTAATTTAATTTAATAATTGGATTATTTTATTATTGAAAAAAATAAATTGGAAAATATAAGTTGGAATTAAGGAAAAAGTCCCATTTGGAGTAAAAAGGTTTCTACGTGAAAAACAGAGAAAATCGTGAAAAGGGAAAGGGCAGAGAAGAGGAGAAAGGAGCTGAAGAGCAAAGGTGAAGAACGGAAAGGCTTGAAGCTCAAAGATTCGCCAGATTGTTAAGGTAAGGGGGTTTATCGTCGATTATGGGTATTATGGGATAATATGTAATGGGTAGTGAGAACCGTTGAATCGACCCTAATTGGGATTTGGAATGCTGAAAATTGTGATGAATAGGTTGAGTGAAAACCGTAATCAAATTGATAATTGTGTGTGTAATCAAACCGATAAATTGGTGATGAATGGCGACGAGTAAGTTTGAGTGGGAAGGGTCTGGAATGGGCACATGAGATCCCTGCCCAAAGAAACGCGTCTGGTGAACTGTCATGTTCGCCTAGCGAACATAACCTTCGCCTAGCGAAGGAACGCGCCTCAACCTCGCCCCAGCGAGATTGAGAGGTTTTGCTACTGTAATGTTCGCTGTGGACTCGCTGGAGCTTCGCCTAGCGAGTGAGTGCTAGCTGTGTTTTTCACCAAAACAGAATGAGTTCGCTATTACCTTCGCCTTGAGCTCGCCTAGCGAATTAATTTACCAATTTCCTGGAGCTGTTCGCCTTGAGCTCGCCTAGCGAACCAGAGCTTCGCCACTGCCTCGCCTAGCGAGCAAGGCAGAAGAAGTGTTTATGCATGTGTTGCTGAGGTGTTTCATACATGTGTTGAGGAAGTGTTTTATACATGTGTTGATGATGTGTTGATACATGTATTGATGATGTATGATGATATGCAAAATGTTGTGAATGTATATATTATGCATGTATTTGTGAATGGACTGTTGTATGGCTTAGAGTGTGAGCATATGTCCATTGTGAGTTGTTGTTGATGCTGCATTGCTAGATGATTAGTGTGCATGGCATAGCCTGTGGGGCTGTAGCTAATTCCCATTGTGAGGAATTGGTGAGTGAATCGTTGTGAATTGTTGTTGATGTTTGCATGCTAGATGATTAGCTTGCATAGTCTAGCCTTCGGGGCTGTAGGCTAATTCCCATGGTGAGGAATTAGTGAGTGAGTCACTAGGTCTCAAATGAGTGGGACTAGTGAGCTTAGTAGCCGTATCTGGAGGGATCGGTGAGCTTGAACTATATGTTCGCGAATAGTCGGTACCGCATGTGTAGAGTCTCATTGCATAAAAATATGTATGGCGTATAATATGAATGGATGTGTTCCAATATTATACGTGTGTTGTGTTGTTGTTAAGTAGGATTTGAGATTATACTGGTATTGTATATTGATGTTGAGTATGATGTTTAAGCCAATGAGCTATTACTGAATGTGTATTGCAATTAGGGTGATTGATGTGTTAATTACTTGGCATTACATGTTGTTTTATAATGCTTATTATATTGATTGAGGAACTCACCCTTACAACTATTTTTCAGGTAACGAGAAATGAGTTGAGTAGAAGCAAATGCTTGGAGTCTAGTGTAGTCTCCCTAGTGGGTCATGCTCTGATAGATGTAACATCGGGCGGGAACACTTTGATTATTATTGTTGTTGTGGTTGAACTAAATTACATGTGATGTTACATGTTTTGCATGATTGAGTTGATCTCTATCCGCTGCGTAATTGTGCAAATACCTTATATTTAAATTAAATAAAAGAGCATGATTGTTATATTGTTTAAATGGTGTGGAATGTTTGTGTGACACCCTTGGTGCACTATTACTCTGATTATATGTTTATTATTTTAATTAATTTTTGGGGTATTTTAGAAGGGTGTTACATTAAACCCATGAAATTTGATTGAGTTGTGAGAATGATGAAAATATTGATGTTAAACCCATGAAATTTGATTGAGTTGTGGGAATGATGAAAATGATGATGTTAAACCCATGAAATTTGATTGAATTGTCAGAATTATAGAAATGATGATGTTAATCCCATGAAATTTGATTGAATTGTGGGAATGATGAAAATGTTGATGTTAAACCCATGAAATTTGATTGAATTGTGAGAATGATGAAAATATTGATGTTAAACCCATGAAATTTGATTGAGTTGTGGGAATTATAGAAATGATGATGTTAAACCCATGAAATTTGATTGAATTGTGGGAATGATGAAAATGTTGATGTTAAACCCATGAAATTTGATTGAGTTGTGGGAATGATGAAAATGATGGTGTTAAACCCATGAAATTTGATTGAATTGTGGGAATTATAGAAATGATGATGTTTGACCCATGAAATTTGATTCAATTGTAGGAATGATGAAAATGTTGATGTTAAACCCATGAAATTTGATTGAGTTGTGGGAATGATGAAAATGATGATGTTAAACCCATGAAATTTGATTGAATTGTCGGAATTATAGAAATGATGATGTTAAACCCATGAAATTTGATTGAATTGTGGGAAAGATGAAAATGTTGGTGTTAAACCCATGAAATTTGATTGAATTGTCGGAATGATGAAAATGATGATGTTAAACCCATGAAATTTGATTGAATTGTGGGAATTATAGAAATGATGATGTTAAACCCATGAAATTTGATTGAATTGTGGGAATGATGAAAATGTTGATGTTAAACCCATGAAATTTGATTGAGTTATGGGAATGATGAAAATGATGGTGTTAAACCCATGAAATTTGATTGAATTGTGGGAATTATAGAAATGATTTGACCCATGAAATTTGATTCAATTGTGGGAATGATGAAAATGTTGATGTTAAACCCATGAAATTTGATTGAGTTGTGAGAATGATGAAAATATTGATGTTAAACCCATGAAATTTGATTGAGTTGTGGGAATTATAGAAATGATGATGTTAAACCCATGAAATTTGATTGAATTGTGGGAATGATGAAAATGTTGATGTTAAACCCATGAAATTTGATTGAGTTGTGGGAATGATGAAAATGATGATGTTAAACCCATGAAATTTGATTGAATTGTCGGAATTATAGAAATGATGATGTTAAACCCATGAAATTTGATTGAATTGTGGGAATGATGAAAATGTTGATGTTAAACCCATGAAATTTGATTGAATTGTGAGAATGATGAAAATATTGATGTTAAACCCATGAAATTTGATTGAGTTGTGGGAATTATAGAAATGATGATGTTAAACCCATGAAATTTGATTGAATTGTGGGAATGATGAAAATGTTGATGTTAAACCCATGAAATTTGATTGAGTTGTGGGAATGATGAGAATGATGGTGTTAAACCCATGAAATTTGATTGAATTGTGGGAATTATAGAAATGATGATGTTTGACCCATGAAATTTGATTCAATTTTGGGAATGATGAAAATGTTGATGTTAAACCCATGAAATTTGATTGAGTTGTGGGAATGATGAAATTGATGATGTTAAACCCATGAAATTTGATTGAATTGTCGGAATTATAGAAATGATGATGTTAAACCCATGAAATTTGATTGAATTGTGGGAAAGATGAAAACGTTGGTGTTAAACCCATGAAATTTGATTGAATTGTCGGAATGATGAAAATGATGATGTTAAACCCATGAAATTTGATTGAATTGTGGGAATTATAGAAATGATGATGTTAAACCCATGAAATTTGATTAAATTGTGGGAATGATGAAAATGTTGATGTTAAACCCATGAAATTTGATTGAGTGATGGGAATGATGAAAATGATGGTGTTAAACCCATGAAATTTGATTGAATTGTGGGAATTATAGAAATGATGATGTTAGACCCATGAAATTTGATTGAATTGTGGGAATTATAGAAATGATGATGTTAAACCCATGAAATTTGATTGAATTGTGGGAAAGATGAAAATGTTGGTGTTAAACCCATGATATTTGATTGAATTGTTGGAATGATGAAAATATTGATGTTAAACCCATGAAATTTGATTGAGTTGTGGGAATTATAGAAATGATGATGTTAAACCCATGAAATTTGATTGAATTGTGGGAATGATGAAAATGTTGATGTTAAACCCATGAAATTTGATTGAATTGTGAGAATGATGAAAATATTGATGTTAAACCCATGAAAATTGATTGAGTTGTGGGCATTATAGAAATGATGATGTTAAACCCATGAAATTTGATTGAACTGTGGGAATGATGAAAATGTTGATGTTAAACCCTTTAAATTTGATTGAATTGTCAGAATGATGAAAATGATGATGTTAAACCCATGAAATTTGATTGAATTGTCGGAATGATGAAAATGATGGTGATAAACCCATGAAATTTGATTGAATTGTGGGAATTATAGAAATGATGATGTTTGACCCATGAATTTGATTCAATTGTGGGAATGATGAAAATGTTGATGTTAAACCCATGAAATTTGATTGAGTTTTGAGAATGATGAAAATATTGATGTTAAACCCATGAAATTTGATTGAGTTGTGGGAATTATAGAAATGATGATGTTAAACCCATGAAATTTGATTGAATTGTGGGAATGATGAAAATGTTGATGTTAAACCCATGAAATTTGAGTGAATTGTGAGAATGATGAAAATATTGATGTTAAACCCATGAAATTTGATTGAGTTGTGGGAATTATAGAAATGATGATGTTAAACCCATGAAATTTGATTGAATTGTGGGAATGATGAAAATGTTGATGTTAAACCCATGAAATTTGATTGAGTTGTGGGAATGATGAAAATGATGGTGTTAAACCCATGAAATTTGATTGAATTATGGGAATTATAGAAATGATGATGTTTGACCCATGAAATTTGATTCAATTGTGGGAATGATGAAAATGTTGATGTTAAACCCATGAAATTTGATTGAGTTATGGGAATGATGAAAATGATGATGTTAAACCCATGAAATTTGATTGAATTGTCGGAATTATAGAAATGATGATGTTAAACCCATGAAATTTGATTGAATTGTGGGAAAGATGAAAATGTTGGTGTTAAACCCATGAAATTTGATTGAATTGTCGGAATGATGAAAATGATGATGTTAAACCCATGAAATTTGATTGAATTGTGGGAATTATAGAAATGATGATGTTAAACCCATGAAATTTGATTGAATTGTGGGAATGATGAAAATGTTGATGTTAAACCCATGAAATTTGATTGAGTTATGGGAATGATGAAAATGATGGTGTTAAACCCATGAAATTTGATTGAATTGTGGGAATTATAGAAATGATTTGACCCATGAAATTTGATTCAATTGTGGGATGCACGCTAATCACCTAGCATGCAAACATCAACAACAATCCACAATACTCACTCACTAATTCCTCACCATGGGAATTAGCTACCACCATAAAGGCCACAATATGCACGCCACATCACTTAGCATGCAAACATTCACAACATTCCAAGATGGACATATGCTCACACTCTAAGCCATAAACAGTCCATTCACAATTGCATACATAACATATACATTCACAGCATTATGCATACCATCATACATCATCAGTGTAACACCCTTCTAAATACCCCAAAAATTTAATTGAAACATCAAAACATAAATCAGAGTAAATATGCAACTAAGGGTGTCACACGTGACACTTCACACCGTGTTCCAAAATATCTGGTCATACTCATTTATTTATCAAAATAAACATTTGCATAATTCGCAGCGGATAGAAATTAACAACAACATGCAAACCATGTAACACATTACAGGTAATATCATTCAACAACCAACAATGAAAATAAGGTAAAACATCCCGTCTCGATGTTACATCTACCAGAGCATGACCCACTAAGGAACTACACTAGACTCCAAGGACTAGCTTCTACTCAATCACTGCTCGTTACCTGAAAAATAGTTGTAAGGGTGAGTTCCTCAATCGATATAATAAGCATTATAAAATATCATGTAATGCTAAGTAATTTAACACATATCATCACCCTAATCAGATCACACATATTCAGCAACGGCAATATCAACTCATAATCATCATCATCATACTCAAACTCAACACAACCATAAAACACACGTATAATATTGGAATACATCCATTCATATTATACGCCATACATAGATACATTATGCAATGAGACTCCATGCATGCGGTACCGACTATTCGTGAACATATAGTTCAACCTCACCGATCAAATCCAGATACGGCTACCAAGCTCACTAGTCCCACTCATTTGAGACCTAGTGACTCACTCACTAATTCCTCACCATGGGAATTAGCTACCACCCCAAGGGCTATGATATGCACGCTAATCACCTAGCATGCAAACATCAACAACAATCCACAATACTAACTCACTAATTCCTCACCACGGGAATTAGCTACCACCATAAAGGCCACAATATGCAAGCTAAATCACTTAGTCATGCAAACATCAACAATCATCCACAATGGACATATGCTCACACTCTAAGCCATAAACAGTCCATTCATAATTTCATACATGATAGATACATTCACAACATTATGCATATCATCATACATCATCAACATATTCACCACATAATCATATCATGTCATACCACATAGTCAATCACAGCATTAGCACACTCTACTAATACCTATACTACTCAAAACAACGGGAAATGATCCCTACTTTATCATACATCAGCTAAATTACATTACTCAGCTGAACAACCAAAAACTGCACAACAACAACACAGAAAAATCACAATCCTGCCCATACGCGTATTGCCTAGTCCCATACGCGTATGGCCCAATTCTCAGCCACATCATCAGCATATTTATCACAAAATCATAAATCACAGTATTAGCACACTCTACTAATACCTATACCGCTCAAAACAATGGGAAAATGATCCCTCCTATACCATACACCACTATAGGCCAATCCTCAATTGTACACAACAATTAAATATCATTTTTTCACTTTTCCAACAGTGTTAACCGGTTAACGCCCTGGGTTAACCGGTTAACGCAAACAGAACACGCTTCCTGGCACATCATAACAGTGTTAACCGGTTAACACCCTGGGTTAACCGGTTAACGCAAGACAGGCAGCAATATTTCACAATTCATAACAGTGTTAACCGATTAACACCCTGGGTTAACCGGTTAACGCAAGACAGAAAGCTGTTCCTGCGCTAACACGAAGCAGAATGCAGAATTCTCCGCATTTTCCGCCGTTGGAGGACTTCCGGACCTCCGATTCAATTCCGTAAAAAGCTACACGTTCGGAAAATCACAACCCACCCAATTATAGATTCAATTACAGCTTTAACATAACTTATTCATCACAATTTTCCAGCACTCATCATCCCAATTAGGGTCAATTCAACGGCTTATTACTATCCATTACATGTTAACCCATAATACCCATTAAGCGACGATAAACCCCCCTTACCTGAGTTAATCCGACAATCCTTTAGCTTCAAGCTCTTCCTTCTTCAACCTTCTTCTCCTGCTCTTCCTCTTTGCCCTTCTCTCACTTTCTGTCGCTTCTCTGATTTTCACGTGAAAAACCCTTTTTACCAAATGGAACTCTTTATATATATTCCAACTTATTATTCCAATAATAATAATCCAATAATTATTATTCCAATAATAATAAAAATTCCAATTATTTAATTAAATTAATAAATATATTATTAACTCAATTTAAATAATTATCTTATTTTATCGATGTGTTACAACTCTCCCCCACTAAAAGAGTTTTCGTCCTCGAAAACATACCTCAAGCGAATAATTCCGGATAAGACTCCTTCATCTGACTCTCAAGTTCCCAAGTCACATTGCCACCTGCTGGTCCTCCCCAAGCTACCTTCACCAAGGCAATCTCTTTACCCCGCAACTGCTTCAACTCTCGATCCTCGATCCTCATAGGTGATGTTTCAACAGTCAGGTTATCTCTCACCTGTACATCATCTATTTGGACCACATGTGTCGGATCATGAATGTACCTCCTCAACTGAGACACATGAAAAACCTCATGCAAATTCGCAAGTGACGGCGGTAAAGCGATACGATAGGCTACCTCCCCTATCCTCTCCAAAATCTGATAAGGACCAATAAATCGAGGTGTCAACTTCTTCGACTTCAAAGCTCGACCAACTCTAGTTATCGGAGTAACACGAAGAAACACATGATCTCCCTCTTGGAACTCAAGTGACTTCCTCCTCTTGTCGTGATAACTCTTCTGACGACTCTGAGCAATCCTCATCTTCTCCTGAATCATCTTAATCTTTTCCGTAGTTTGTTGAACACTCTCCGGTCCAACCACAGCACTCTCACCGGACTCATACCAACATAAAGGTGTCCGACATCTCCTACCATACAAAGCTTCAAACGGTGCCATACCAATGCTCGAATGAAAACTATTGTTGTAGGTAAACTCAATCAAAGGTAAATAACAATCCCAAGCACCTCCTTTTTCAAAAACACAAGCCCTCAAAAGATCCTCTAGTGACTGAATCGTCCTCTCAGTCTGACCATCAGTCTGCGGATGATATGCAGAACTCAATCTCAGCTTAGTTCCCAAAGCCCTCTGCAAACCTTCCCAGAACTTCGATGTAAATCTAGGATCTCTGTCCGAAACAATACTCGACGGAATAACATGCAAACTTACAATCTTCTCAATATACAACTCAGCTAATCTCCCTAACGAATAATCCATTCTGATCGGAATGAAATGAGCCGATTTCGTCAATCTATCAACAATCACCCAAATAGCTTCAAAATTCTTAGTTGTCCTCGGTAAACCAGAAACAAAATCCATACTGATACTATCCCACTTCCACTCTGGAATAGCCAACGGTTGCATTAGCCCAGACGGCTTCTGATGCTCAATCTTTGACTTCTGACAAGTCAAACAAGAATAAACAAAACTCGAAATTTCTCTTTTCATTCCCGGCCACCAAAATAACTTTTTCAAATCATGATACATCTTCGTAGCTCCAGGATGAATACTCAGGCCACTACGATGTCCCTCTTCAAGAATACTCTTCTTAAGTTCGGTAACATCCGGAATACACACCCGATTACCAAATTTCAAAACACCATTCTCATCAACTCTGAATTCACCACCTTGACCTTGATTCACTAAAGTCAACTTATCCACCAAAAGCATATCGGATTTCTGACCCTCTCTAATCTCATCCAAAATATTACTCGTTAACTTCAACATTCCCAATTTAACATTATTGTGAGTACTCTCACACACCAAACTCAAGTCTCTAAACTGCTCAATTAAATCCAATTCCCTAACCATTAACATAGACATATGCAATGATTTCCGACTCAATGCATCAGCCACTACATTTGCTTTACCCGGATGGTAATTCAAACCAAAGTCATAATCCTTCAGAAATTCTAACCATCTCCTCTGTCTCATATTCAGCTCTTTCTGATCAAACAAATACTTTAAACTTTTATGGTCACTGAAAACCTCAAATCTTGACCCATACAAGTAATGCCTCCACTACTTCAGAACAAATACCACAGCTGCCAACTCTAAATCGTGTGTCGGATAGTTCCTCTCATGAACCCTCAATTGTCTCGAAGCATAAGCTATAACCTGCTTGTTCTGCATCAACACACCACCCAAACCCAACAATGAAGCATCACAGTAAACCTCAAATAAATCCGACGGACTTGGTAATATCAGAATAGGAGCAGTAGTCAACCTTCTCTTTAACTCTTGGAAACCTTCTTCACATTTTGAATCCCAAACAAACGCTTGCCCCTTTCTAGTCAACATCGTCAACGGTAACGCCAACTTAGAAAATCCCTCAATGAACTTCCTATAATAACCAGCCAATCCAAGGAAACTTCGAATCTCAGCAACAGACTTCGGAGCTTCCCACTTAGACACCGCTTCTATCTTAGAAGGATCAACAGCAACACCACCTCTTGAAATCACATGACCAAGAAAACTAACCTCTTCTAACCAAAATTAACACTTCGACAGTTTAGCAAATAACTTCTTTTCTCGTAGAACTCCTAAAACCATTCTCAAATGCTCAGCATGCTCTTCTTCAGATTTCGAATACACCAAAATATCGTCAATAAACACTACAACAAACTGATCTAGATACGGATGGAAAATCCTATTCATATACTCCATAAATACTCCAGGCGCATTAGTCACACCAAAAGGCATTACATAATACTCATAATGTCCATACCTTGTTCTGAAAGCAGTCTTCTGAATATCTTCAGTTTTCACACGTATCTGATGATACCCTGATCTCAAATCTATTTTACTGAACACACTCGCACCAACCAACTGATCCATCAAATCATCAATCCTCGGCAAAGGATACCGATTCTTGATCGTCACTTTATTCAGTTGCCTGTAGTCTACACACAACCTCATAGTACCTTCTTTCTTCTTAACCAATAACACTGGTGCACCCCACGGGGACACACTCGGACGAATAAATTTCTTATCCAACAGATCTTCCAACTGATTCTTCAATTCAGTTAACTCAACAGCAGACATACGGTACGGAGCCATCGATATCGGTCTAGTACCAGGTACCAAATCAATCGAGAACTCAACTTCACGCTCTGGCGGCAATTCATTCACTTCTTCAGGAAACACATCAGGAAAATCACACACCACGGCTAGATTACCAATCACCAGATTATCTTTAGCTTCCAAAGTCGCTAACAGCATAAACAACTCTGCCCCATCTGCTACTTCCTCATTCACCTGCCTTGCAGATAGAAACAAACTCTTTCCTTCCTCAATCTCAGGAAAAATCACAGTCTTATCAAAACAGTTGATATAGACTCGGTTAAACACCAACCAGTTCATACCCAGGATAACATCAACCTGTACTAGTGGAAGACACACTAGGTCCATCCCAAAGTCTCTACCAAAAATACTCAAAGGACAATTTAAACAAACTGAAGTAGTAGTCACTGAACCCTTCGCAGGAGTATCAATCACCATACTTCCAAGCATCTCAGATATCTCTAACTTAAGTTTCACAGCACAATCCAAAGATATAAAGGAATGAGTAGCACCTGTGTCAATAATAGCTACAAGAGGAAAGCCATTAATATAACACGTACCTCAGATCAAACGATCATCTGCAGAAGTCTCAGAACCCGATAAAGCAAAGACCTTGCCTCCCGACTGATTCTCCTTTTTCGGCTTAGGACACTGTGGACTGATATGACCCAACTCTCCACAGTTGAAACAAGTCACAGTCTTCAACCGGCAATCTGCAGCCAAGTGACCACCTTTTCCACACTTGAAACACTTCTTCTCATTACTGGTACACTCATGGATACGATGTCCAGCCTGACCACATCTGAAACACTTAGCAGGGGCACTGGAGTCTCCCCCACTAGACCTCTTCATCCCACTCTGTCTCTGGAAACCTTTGCCAGCTGCATACGGTTTCCCACGATCATTCTGATTCTTGCCTTTCCTATCAACCCTTTGTTGATAGCTCTCCGCTCTAGCCTTGGAATCCTGTTCAAAAATCCTGCAACAGTCAACCAAGTCAGAAAACACTCTGATCCGCTGATATCCAATCGCCTGCTTGATCTCGGGACGCAACCCGTTCTCAAACTTCACACATTTGGAAAATTCCCCAGTAGCCTCACTATAGGGAGTATAATACTTCGACAGCTCTGTGAACTTAGCAGCATACTCAGTAACAGACCGGTTACCCTGCTTCAATTCCAAGAACTCTATCTCCTTCTTTCCTCTGACATCCTCTGGAAAGTACTTCCTCAGAAATCTCTCTCTGAACACAGCCCAAGTTATCTCAGCATTCCCAGCAGCTTCCAACTCAGTGCGGGTAGCAACCCACCAATCATCTGCTTCCTCTGACAGCATATGCGTACCGAACCTGACCTTCTGGTTATCGGCACACTCAGTCACTCGGAAGATTCTCTCTATCTCCTTCAACCACTTCTGAGCACCATCTGGATCGTATGCTCCCTTGAACATTGGAGGATTGTTCTTCTGGAACTCACTCAGTTGACGAGCAGCTCCCATTCCCACAACATTTGGATTTCCTCCAAGTACTCCAGCTAGCATACCCAGAGCCTCAGCAATCGCAGCATCGTCTCTACCTCTTCCAGCCATCTCTATTCTGAAAACCCAACAAGCTAAAACAATAAGTACTGATAGGGTTACACAACACCTATCCCGTACAGGGGAACAGAATAATTACGACTCGACTCGACCGACTATGCTCTGATACCACTAATGTAACACCCTTCTAAAATACCCCAATAATTTATTTAAATATCAAAATACAACATCAGAGTAATTATGCAGTTAAGGGTGTCACATAATCACTTCACACCATGTTCCAAAATAACAGTCATGCTCTTTATTTAATCAAATAAACATTTGCATAAATCGCAGCGGATATAAATCAAATCAATCAAAACATGTAACACATTACATGTAAAATGGTTCACAACCAACAGTAAAACATTTAAAACATCCCTTCCCGATGTTACATCTATCAGAGCATGACCCACTAAGGAACTACTCTAGACTCCAAGTACTAGCTCCTACTCAATCACTGCTCGTTACCTGAAAAATAGTTGTAAGGGTGAGTTCCTCAATCGATATAATAAGTATTATAAAATATCATGTCATGTTAAGTAATTTTAACACACTTCATCACCCTAATCCAAACATATATTCAGTAACAGCACATCAACTCAACATAATACTCAACACCAACACAACACACGTATAATATTGGAATACATCCATTCATATTATACGCCATACATATATTATGCAATGAGACTCCATGCATGCGGTACCGACTATTTGTGAACATATAGTTCAACCTCACCGTCCAAATCCAGGCACGGCTACCAAGCTCACTAGCCCCACTCATTTGAGACATAGTGACTCACTCACTAATTCCTCACCATGGGAATTAGCTACCACCCCAAGGGCTATGCTATGCACGCTAATCACCTAGCATGCAAACATCAACAACAATCAAAATGATTTACTCACTAATTCCTCACCATGGGAATTAGCTACCACCATCAAGGCCACAATATGCATGCTAATCACCTAGCAATGCTACATCATCAACAACAAATCAAGAATAGACATATGCTCACACTCTAAGCCATACAACGGTCTATTCACAAATGCACACATAACTGATACATTCACAGTATCATGCATATCATCACACATCATCAATATTTTATCACACAAGCATGTCATATCATGCCGCATACTCAAACACAGTATTAGCACACTCTACTAATACCTATACTACTCAAAACAACGGGAAATGATCCCTACTACGTCATACATCAGCTAAGTTACATCACTCAGCCTAAACAACCAAAAACTGCACAACAACAGTTCAGAAAAACCACAAGTCTGCCCATACGCGTATTGCCCATTCCTGACCAAGTCCATACGCGTATTGCCCACGCCCATACGCGTATGCTACGCGTACCACATCCTCATACGCGTACCAACAGAGACAATTTCACGTTCAAAACATCATCTTTTTCACTCATACGCGTATGGTATACCCCATACGCGTACCACTCATGGGATACGCGCATCACACGCGTATGGCGCGTACCAGCGCCAAAACTCCCTTTTCTAAGCCATCCCATACGCGTATTGCCTAGTGCCATACGCGTATGACCAGAATCCAGTTTTCCAGATCTGCTATGGGTTTTCTCTGCTACGAGATCTCTACAATCCCAACCTTCTACAGTTCAATTTTCATACATGTTCGTTCGTTTTATCAATTACAGATCATACACATTCGGCTTCCCAAATCGCTAACCTTACTACCTCTAATTCCTACGAATTTTCGTCAATTATCATCCAAATTCGTTCATCAGATATTTCACAATTTCAGCATGCATCATTCAAATCAGAGTCAAAATCCATGGTTTATCACTACCCATTACATGTTATCCCATAATACCCATTAATCGATGATAAACCCCCCTTACCTGAGTTAATTCCGGCAAATCTCTGAGCTCTAAGCTTTTCCTTCCTTCAACCCTTGTTCTCTTGCTCCTTTTTCCACTTTCTGTCTCTTTTTCCCTTTTCACGTGAAAATAACCCTTTTTACCAAATGGAACCTTTTTACTGATTTCTACTTTTATTCCAATAATAATAATAAAAATAATCCAATAATTATTATTCCAATAATAATAAAAATTCCAATTATTTAATTAAATTAATAAATATATTATTAACTCAATTTAAATAATTATCTTATTTTATCGGGGTGTTACACCAGTGCCCCTGCTAAGTGTTTCAGATGTGGTCAGGCTGGACATCGTATCCATGAGTGTACCAGTACTGAGAAGAAGTGTTTCAAGTGTGGAAAAGGTGGTCACTTGGCTGCAGAGTGCCGGTTGAAGACTGTGACTTGTTTCAACTATGGAGAGGTGGGTCATATCAGTCCACAATGTCCTAAGCCGAAGAGAGAGAACCAGTCGGGGGGCAAGGTCTTTGCTTTATCGGGTTCTGAGACTTCTGCAGATGATCATTTGATTCGAGGTACGTGTTATATTAATGGCTTTCCTCTTGTAGCTATTATTGACACAGGTGCGACTCATTCCTTTATATCTTTGGATTGTGCTGTGAAACTTAAATTAGAGATATCTGAGATGCATGGTAGTATGGTGATTGATACTCCTGCGAAGGGTTCAGTGACTACTACTTCAGTTTGTTTAAATTGTCCTTTGAGTATTTTTGGTAGAGACTTTGGGATGGACCTCGTGTGTCTTCCACTAGTGCAAATTGATGTTATCCTGGGTATGAACTGGTTGGTGTTTAACCGAGTTTATATCAACTGTTTTGATAAGACGATGATCTTTCCTGAGATTGAGGAAGGAAAGAGTTTGTTTCTATCAGCAAGGCAGGTGAATGAGGCAGTAGCAGATGGGGCAGAGTTGTTTATGCTGTTAGCGACTTTGGAGGCTAAAGATAAACTGGTGATTTGCGATCTAGCCGTGGTGTGTGATTTTCCTGATGTGTTTCCTGAAGAAGTGAATGAATTACCACCAGAGCGTGAAGTTGAGTTCTCGATTGATTTGGTACCTGGTACTAGGCCGATATTTTGGTGTGACTGCTTTCAGAACAAGGTATGGACATTATGAGTATTCTGTAATGCCTTTTGGTGTGACTAATGCGCCTGGAGTCTTTATGGAGTATATGAATAGGATTTTCCATTCTTACCTAGACAAGTTTGTTGTGGTGTTTATTGACGATATTTTGGTGTATTCGAAATCGGAAGAAGAGCATGCTGAGCATTTGAGAATGGTTTTAGGAGTTCTACAAGAAAAGAAGTTATTTGCTAAGCTGTCTAAGTGTGAATTTTGGTTAGAAGAGGTTAGTTTTCTTGGTCATGTGATTTCAAGAGGTGGTGTTGCTGTTGATCCTTCTAAGATAGAAGCGGTATCTAAGTGGGAAGCTCCGAAGTCAGTTTCTGAGATAAGGAGTTTTCTTCGACTTGCAGGTTATTATAGGAAGTTCATTGAAGGATTTTCTAAGTTGGCGTTACCGTTGACGATGTTGACTAGAAAGGGGCAAGCGTTTGTTTGGGACTCAAAATGTGAAGAAGGTTTCCAAGAGTTAAAGAGAAGGTTAACTACTGCTCCTATTCTGATATTACCAAGTCCATCAGAACCATTTGAGGTTTACTGTGATGCTTCATTGTTGGGTTTGGGTGGTGTTTTGATGCAGAATAAGCAGGTTGTAGCTTATGCTTCGAGACAATTGAAGGTTCATGAGAGGAACTATCCGACACACGATTTAGAGTTGGCAGCTGTAGTATTTGTTCTGAAATTATGGAGGCATTACTTGTACGGGTCAAGATTTGAGGTTTTCAGTGACCATAAAAGTTTAAAGTATTTGTTTGACCAGAAAGAGCTGAATATGAGACAGAGGAGATGGTTAGAATTTCTGAAGGATTATGATTTTGGTTTGAATTACCATCCGGGTAAAGCAAACGTAGTGGCTGATGCATTGAGTCGGAAATCATTGCATATGTCTATGTTAATGGTTAAGGAATTGGATTTAATTGAGCAGTTTAGAGACTTGAGTTTGGTGTGTGAGAGTACTCACAATAGTGTTAAATTGGGAATGTTGAAGTTAACGAGTGGTATTCTGGATGAGATTAGAGAGGGTCAGAAATCCGATGTGCTTTTGGTTGATAAGTTGACTCTAGTGAATCAAGGTCAAGGTGGTGAATTCAGAGTTGATGAGAATGGTGTTTTGAAATTTGGTAATCGGGTGTGTATTCCGGATGTTACCGAACTTAAGAAGAGTATTCTTGAGGAAGGACATCGTAGTGGCCTGAGTATTCATCCTGGGGCTACGAAGATGTATCATGATTTGAAAAAGTTATTTTGGTGGCCGGGAATGAAAAGAGAAATTGCGAGTTTTGTTTATTCTTGTTTGACTTGTCAGAAGTCAAAGATTGAGCATCAGAAGCCGTCTGGGCTAATGCAACCGTTGGCTATTCCAGAGTGGAAGTGGGATAGTATCAGTATGGATTTTGTTTCTGGTTTACCGAGGACAATTAAGAATTTTGAAGCTATTTGGGTGATTGTTGAAAGATTGACAAAATCGGCTCATTTCATTCCGATCAGAATGGATTATCCGTTAGAGAGATTAGCTGAGTTGTATATTGAGAAAATTGTAAGTTTGCATGGTATTCCGTCGAGTATTGTTTCGGACAGAGATCCTAGATTTACATCGAAGTTCTGGGAAGGTTTGCAGAGGGCTTTGGGAACTAAGCTAAGATTGAGTTCTGCATATCATCCGCAGACTGATGGTCAGACTGAGAGGACGATTCAGTCACTGGAGGATCTTTTGAGGGCTTGTGTTTTGGATAAGGGAGGTGCTTGGGATTGTTATTTACCTTTGATTGAGTTTACCTACAACAATAGTTTTCATTCGAGCATTGGTATGGCACCGTTTGAAGCTTTGTATGGTAGGAGATGTCGGACACCTTTATGTTGGTATGAGTCCGGTGAGAGTGCTGTGGTTGGACCAGAGATTGTTCAACAAACTACGGAAAAGATTAAGATGATTCAGGAGAAGATGAGGATTGCTCAGAGTCGTCAGAAGAGTTATCACGACAAGAGGAGGAAGTCACTTGAGTTTCAAGAGGGAGATCATGTGTTTCTTCGTGTTACTCCGATAACTGGGGTTGGTCGAGCTTTGAAGTCGAAGAAGTTGACACCTCGATTTATTGGTCCTTATCAGATTTTGGAGAGGATAGGGGAGGTAGCCTATCGTATCGCTTTACCGCCGTCACTTGCGAATTTGCATGAGGTTTTTCATGTGTCTCAGTTGAGGAGGTACATTCCTGATCCGTCGCATGTGGTCCAAGTAGATGATGTACAGGTGAGAGATAACCTGACTGTTGAAACATCACCTATGAGGATCGAGGATCGAGAGTTGAAGCAGTTGCGGGGTAAAGAGATTGCTTTGGTAAAAGTAGCTTGGGGAGGACCAGCAGGTGGCAATGTGACTTGGGAACTTGAGAGTCAGATGAAGGAGTCTTATCCAGAGTTGTTCGCTTGAGGTATGTTTTCGAGGACGAAAACTCTTTTAGTGGGGGAGAGTTGTAACACCCCGATAAAAATATGATAATTATTTAATTTAAGTTAATAGTATATTTATTAATTTAATTAAATAATTGGATTATTATTGGAATTATTATTATTGGAATATAAAGTTGGAATCAGTAAAAATGTCCCATTTTTGGTAAAAAGGGTTTTTTCACGTGAAAAGAGAGAAGCGACTGAAAAGTGGAAAAGGGCAAAGAGGAAGAGCAAGAGAACGAGGGTTGAGGAAAGGAAAAAGCTGGAAGCAAAAGGTTGCCGGATTAACTCAGGTAAGGGGGGTTTATCGTCGTTTAATGGGTATTATGGGTTAACATGTAATGGATAGTGATAAGCCATTGATTTGTCCCTAATTGGAATGATGAATGCTGTAAATTGGGAACTGATGGATGAACGAGATATGGGTTATTATGGGAGAAGATTCGTAAGAATTAGATGGAATAATGTTAGAATTTGTGAAATTGAATAGGGTATGATTCGTGTTAGATGATATGAATGAATTCTGTGTAAAAATTGGACTGTGGGAGGTTGGATTTGGGAACCCTCGTAGCAGAGAAAACCCATAGCAGATCTGGAAATTCTGGTTCTGGTCATACGCGTATGGCACTAGGCAATACGCGTATGAGATGGCTTGGAAGGGAGAGGATTGGCGCTGATACGTGCCATACGCATGTTATTACGCGTATTCTGTGAGTGGTACGCGTATGGGGTGAGGCCATACGCATATGGATGAGGAAGATGATGTTTTGAACGTGGTTTTGTCTCTGTTGGTACACGTATGAGGAAGTGGTACGCGTAGCATACGCGTATGAGGCAGGCAATACGCGTATGGGATTGGCTGAGAAATGGGCCATACGCGTATGGGACTAGGCAATACGCGTATGGGCAGAATTGTGATTTTTCTGAGCTGTTGTTGTGCAGTTTTGGTCGTTTCAGCTGAGTAATGTAATTTAACTGATGCATGCTATAGTAGGGACCATTTCCCGTTGTTTTGGGTAGTGTAGGTATTAGTAGAGTGTGCTAATACTGTGATTGATTATTTGACATGATGTGATTCCGGGATAAATATGCTGATGATGTATGATTGTATGCATAATGCTGTGAATGTATCTGTTATGTATGCAATTGTGAATGGACTGTTTATGGCTTAGAGTGTGAGTGTAACACCCTTCTAAAATACCCCAATAATTAATTAAAACAATAAATATGAATCAGAATAGATATGCAATTTAAGGGTGTCACACTTGACACTTCACACCATTCACCATAATAACTGGTCATACTCATTTATTCATCAAAATAAAACATTGCACAATACGCAGCGGATAGAGATCAAAGCAATCATGCAAAACATGTAACACATTACATGTAAACTTGTTTAACAATCATCAATGAACAACAAGTAAAACATCCCGTCCCGATGTTACATCTACCAGAGCATGACCCACTAAGGAACTACACTAGACTCCAAGGACTAGCTCCTACTCAATCACTGCTCGTTACCTGAAACATAGTTGTAAGGGTGAGTTCCTCAATCGATATAATAAGCATTATAAAATATCATGTAATGCTAAGTAAATTAACACATTTCATCACCCTAATCAGATCACACATTCAGTAACGACAACACCAACTCATAATCACAATCATATTCAACACAAACACAAAACACACGTATAATATTGGAATACATCCATTCATATTATACACCATACATACATTATGCAATGAGACTCCATGCATGCGGTACCGACTATTCGTGAACATATAGTTCAACCTCACCGATCAAATCCAGATACGGCTACCAAGCTCACTAGTCCCACTCATTTGAGACCTAGTGACTCACATCACTAATTCCTCACCATGGGAATTAGCTACCACCCCAAGGGCTATGCTATGCACGCTAAATCACCTAGCATGCAAACATCAACAACAATCCACAATAACTCATCACTAATTCCTCACCATGGGAATTAGCTACCACCATAAAGGCCATACTATGCACGCTAAATCACCTAGCATGCAACATCAACAATCCACAATGGACATATGCTCACACTCTAAGCCATAAATAGTCCATTCACAATAGCATACATAATAGATATATTCACAACATTATGCACACCATCATACATCATCAATACAATTATCACAGAATCATATTATGTCATGCCACATAATCAATCACAGTATTAGCACACTCTACTAATACCTACACTGCTCAAAACAACGGGAAATTGATCCCTCCTATATCATACAGCAATATAGGCCAATCATCAATTGTTCACAACATTTAAAATATCAGTTTTTCTACTTTTCAAACAGTGTTAACCGGTTAACGCCCTGGGTTAACCGGTTAACGCAACACAGAACACGCTTCCTGGCACATTTTAACAGTGTTAACCGGTTAACACCCTGGGTTAACCGGTTAACGCAAGACAGACAACAATATTTCTCAATTCATAACAGTGTTAACCGGTTAACACCCTGGGTTAACCGGTTAACGCAAGACAGGAAGTTGTTCCTGCGCTAACACGAACAGAATGCAGAATCACAACTCATCCAAATATAGATTCAATCACAGTTTTTAACGCAATTCAGTCATCACAATTCAAGGTATTTCTCAAACCTAATTAGAGTCAATCAATGGCTTATTACTACCCATCACATGTTAATCCATAATACCCATTAAACGACGATAACCCCCCAGATTACCTGAGTAATCCGGCAATTGATTCTTCGACCTTCAACAATCGTGAATCCTCCTCTTGAGCCCTAGCCTCTTCTTCTCCCTTTCTCAGTTCTTCTCTTTTCTCTCAATCTTACGTGTTCTCTGTTTTCACGTAAAAACCCTTTTTACCAAATGGGACCTTTATATATATTCCAACTTATTATTCCATATAATAATAAATCCAAATAATAATCCAATTATTTAATTAAATTAATAAATATTCTATTAACTTAAATTAAATAATTATCATATTTTATCGGGGTGTTACAGTGAGCATATGTCCATCTTGGATTGTTGTTGATGTTTGCATGCTAGGTGATTTAGCGTGCATAGCATGGCCCTTGGGGTGGTAGCTAATTCCCATGGTGAGGACTTAGTGAGTGAGTCACTAGGTCTCAAATGAGTGGGACTAGTGAGCTTGGTAGCCGTATCTGGATTTGATCGGTGAGGTTGAACTATATGTTCACGAATAGTCGGTACCGCATGCATGGAGTCTCATTGCATAATGTATGTATGGCGTATGATATGAATGGATGTATTCCAATATTATACGTGTTGTTTTGTTTGGTGTTGAGTATGATTATGATTATGAGTTGATGTTGTCGTTGCTGAATGTGTGATCTGATTAGGGTGATGATATGTGTTAGATTACTTAGCATTACATGATATTTTATAATGCTTATTATATCGATTGAGGAACTCACCCTTACAACTATGTTTCAGGTAACGAGCAGTGATTGAGTAGAAGCTAGTGCTTGGAGTCTAGTGTAGTTCCTTAGTGGGTCATGCTCTGGTAGATGTAACATCGGGACGGGATGTTTTACCTTGTTTCATTTGTTGGTTGTTGAACAGTTTTACATGTAATGTGTTACATGGTTTGCATACTGTTAGATCTTCTATTCGCTGCGAATTGTGCAATGTCTTAATTTGATTTATAAATGAGCATGACAAGCTATTTTGATGAATGGTGTGAAGTGTCAAGTGTGACACCCTTAATTGCATATTTACTCTGATTTATATTTTGTTGTTTTAATTTAAAAGTTTGGGGTATTTTAAAAAGGGTGTTACAGAAATGGTAGATGTTAAACCCATGAAATTTAATTGAGTTGTGGGAATGATGAAAATGATGATGTTAAACCCATGAAATTTGCTTGAATTGTGGGAATTATAGAAATGATGATGTTAAACCCATGAAATTTGATTGAATTGTGGGAATGATGAAAATGTTGATGTTAAACCCATGAAATTTGATTGAATTGTTGGAATTATAGAAATGATGATGTTAAACCCATGAAATTTGATTGAATTGTGGGAATGATGAAAATGTTGATGTTAAACCCATGAAATTTGATTGAGTTGTGGGAATGATGAAAATGATGATGTTAAACCCATGAAATTTGATTGAATTGTGGGAATTATAGAAATGATGATGTTAAATGTAACACCCTTCTAAAATACCCCCAAATATATATATAATTAAAATAATAAAATATCAATCAGAGTAATTATGCCCCGAAGGGTGTCACACAATCATTTCACACCAATCATCTGGATATCCTGTCATGCTCATTTATTTAATCAAACCAAGACATTTTTTTTTTGCATAATTCGCAGCGGATACGAAATAACAACATTCAAATCACGTACTACATTACATGCAAAGTTATCCAACAACTAAATGAAAACATAGTAAAACATCCCATCCCGATGTTACATCGACCAGAGCATGACCCACTAAGGACTACACTAGACTCCAGAGACTAGCTTCTACTCAATCACTGCTCGTTACCTGAAAACATAGTTGTAAGGGTGAGTTCCTCAACCAATATAATAAGCATTATAAAACATCATGTCATGTTAAGTAATTTAACACATTAATCACCCTAATCACATAACACATTCAGTACGGTACATTAACTCAAACATCATATTCAATACCGATGCAAATCATACTCATACTCAATATCAACACAAACACACGTATAATATTGGAATACATCCATTCATATTATACGCCATACACATTTTATGCAATGAGACTCCATGCATGCGGGTACCGACTATTCGTGAACATATAGTTCAACTTCACCGACCAATCCAGGTACGGCTACCAAGCTCACTAGTCCCACTCATTTGAGACCTAGTGACTCACATCACTAATCCCTCACTATGGGAATTAGCTACCACCCCAAGGGCCATGCTATGCACGCTAAATCACCTAGCATGCAACATCAACAACAGTCCAAAATGACTAACATCACTAATTCCTCACTATGGGAATTAGCTACCACCATAAAGGCCACAATATGCACGCTAATCACCTAGCAATGCAACATCAACAACAATTCAAGAATAGACATATGCTCACACTCTAAGCCATAAACAGTCTATTCACAATGCATACATAACTGATACATTCACAGCATTATGCATACCATTACACATTATCAACATATTTTATCACAAAAGCATATTACATCATGCCAAACAACAATCACAGTATTAGCACACTCTACTAATACCTATACTACTCAAAACAACGGGAAATGATCCCTACTACATCATACATCAGCTAAGTTACATCACTCAGCCTAAACAACCAAAAACTACACAACAACACCTCAGAAAAACCACAAGTCTGCCCATACGCGTATTGCCTATGCCCATACGCGTATTGCCCATTCCTGACCAAATCCATACGCGTAATGCCCACGCCCATACGCGTATGCTACGCGTACCACATCCTCATACGCGTACCAACAGAGACACTTTTACGTTCAAAACATCATCTCTTTCACTCATACGCGTAAGGCCTCATCCATACGCGTACCAGCCATCTCATACGCGTATTGCCTAGTGCCATACGCGTATGACCAGAAACCAGAATTTCCAGATCTGCAATGGCTTTCTCTGCTACGAGATCTATCCAATTCAACCTTCCACAGTCCAAATTTTTACACACAATTCATTCATATCATCTAACACGAATCATACACTTTCGATTTCACAAATTGCTAACCCTTCTACCTCTAATTCCTACGAATTTCTTCAATTATAATCCAAATTTCGTTCATCCCAAAAGTTCACAAATTCATCATGCATCGTTCAATCAGAGGCAAATCAATGGTTTCTCACTACCCATCACATATTATCCCATAATACCCATTAATCGATGATAAACCCACCTTACCTGAGTAAATTCGGCAATTCCGTTAGCTTCAAGCTTTTCCTCTTCTCTTGCTCTGCCTCTTTTCCCTTTCTCTTTCAGCCGCTTCTCTTTCCTTTTTCACGTGAAAAACCCTTCCCAAAAATTAGGACTTTTTATTATTCCAACTTATATACTCCAATAATAAAACCCAATAATATTATCCCAATAATAATATTAATAATCCAATAATTTTCTAATTATTTAATTAAATTAATAAATAAAATATTAACTTAATTTAAACAATTATCTTAATTTCATCGGGGTGTTACAACTCTCCCCCACTAAAAGAGTTTTCGTCCTCGAAAACATACCTCAGGCGAACAGCTCAGGATAAGACTCCTTCATCTGACTCTCAAGTTCCCAAGTCACATTGCCACCTGCTGGTCCTCCCCACGCTACCTTCACCAAGGCGATCTCTTTACCCCGCAACTGCTTCAACTCTCGATCCTCGATCCTCATAGGTGATGTTTCAACAGTCAGGTTATCTCTCACCTGTACATCATCTACTTGGACTACATGCGACGGATCATGAATGTACCTCCTCAACTGAGATACGTGAAAAACCTCATGCAAATTCGCAAGTGACGGCGGTAAAGCGATACGATAGGCTACCTCTCCTATCCTTTCCAAAATCTGATAAGGACCAATAAATCGAGGTGTTTAACTTCTTCGACTTCAAGGCTCGACCAACCCCAGTTATCGGAGTAACCCGAAGAAACACATGGTCTCCCTCTTGAAATTCAAGTGACTTCCTCCTCTTATCATGATAACTCTTCTGACGACTCTGAGCAATCCTCATCTTCTCCTGAATCATCTTAATCTTTTCCGTAGTTTGTTGAACAATCTCCGGTCCAACCACAGCACTCTCACCGGACTCATACCAACATAAAGGTGTCCGACATCTCCTACCATACAAAGCTTCAAACGGTACCATACCAATGCTCGAATGAAAACTATTATTGTATGTAAACTCAATCAAAGGCAAATAACAATCCCAAGTACCTCCTTTTTCCAAAACACAAGCCCTCAAAAGATCCTCTAGTGACTGAATCGTCCTCTCAGTCTGACCATCAGTCTGCGGATGATATGCAGAACTCAATCTCAGCTTAGTTCCCAAAGCCCTCTGCAAACCTTCCCAGAACTTCGATGTAAATCTAGGATCTCTGTCCGAAACAATACTTGACGGAATACCATGCAAACTTACAATCTTCTCAATATACAATTCCGCCAATCTCTTTAATGGATAATCCATTCTGATCGGAATGAAATGAGCCGACTTCGTCAATCTATCCACAATCACCCAAATAGCTTCAAAACTCTTACTCGTCCTCGGTAAACCGGAAACAAAATCCATACTGATACTATCCCACTTCCATTCTGGAATAGCCAACGGTTGCATTAGCCCAGACGGCTTCTGATGCTCAATCTTTGACTTCTGACAAGTCAAACAAGAATAAACAAAACTCGCAATTTCTCTTTTCATTCCCGGCCACCAAAATAACTTCTTCAAATCACGATACATATTCGTAGCTCCAGGATGAATACTCAAGCCACTACGATGTCCTTCTTCAAGAATACTCTTCTTAAGTTCGGTAACATCTGGAATACACACCCGATTACCAAATTTCAAAATACCATTCTCATCAACTCTGAATTCACCACCTTGACCTTGATTCACTAAAGTCAACTCATCAACCAAAAGCATATCGGATTTCTGACCCTCTCTAATCTCATCCAGAATACCACTCGTTAATTTCAACATTCCCAATTTAACACTATTGTGAGTACTCTCACACACCAAACTCAAGTCTCTAAACTGCTCAATTAAATCCAATTCTTTAACCATTAACATAGACATATGCAATGATTTCCGACTCAATGCATCAGCCACTACGTTTGCTTTACCCGGATGGTAATTCAAACCAAAGTCATAATCCTTCAGAAATTCTAACCATCTCCTCTGTCTCATATTCAGCTCTTTCTGATCAAACAAATACTTCAAACTTTTATGGTCACTGAAAACTTCAAATCTTGACCCGTACAAATAATGTCTCCACAACTTCAGAACAAATACCACCGCTGCCAACTCTAAATCGTGCGTCGGGTAGTTCCTCTCATGAACCCTCAGTTGTCTCGAAGCATAAGCTATAACCTGCTTATTCTGCATCAACACACCACCCAAACCCAACAATGACGCATCACAGTAAACCTCAAATGATTCCGACGAACTCGGTAATATCAGAATAGGAGCAGTAGTCAACCTTCTCTTTAATTCTTGGAAACCTTCTTCACATTTTGAGTCCCAAACAAATGCTTGTCCCTTTCTAGTCAACATCGTCAACGGTAACGCCAACTTAGAAAATCCCTCAATGAACTTCCGATAATAACCTGCAAGTCCAAGAAAACTTCTTATCTCAGAAACTGACTTCGGAGCTTCCCACTTAGATACCGCTTCTATCTTAGAAGGATCAACAGAAACACCACCTCTTGAAATCACATGACCAAAAAACTAACCTCTTCTAACCAAAATTCACACTTTGACAGTTTCGCAAATAACTTCTTTTCTCGTAGAACTCCTAAAACCACTCTCAAATGTTCAGCATGCTCTGCTTCAGATTTCGAATACACCAAAATGTCATCAATAAACACCACAACAACTTGTCTAGGTACGGATGGAAAATCCTATTCATATACTCCATAAATACCCCAGGCGCATTAGTCACACCAAAAGGCATTACAGAATACTCATAATGTCCATACCTTGTTCTGAAAGCAGTCTTCTGAATATCCTCAGTTTTCACACGTATCTGATGATACCCCGACCTCAAATCTATTTTGCTGAACACGCTCGCACCAACCAACTGATCCATCAAATCATCAATCCTCGGCAAAGGATACCGATTCTTGATCGTTACTTTATTTAGTTGCCTGTAGTCCACACACAACCTCATAGTACCTTCTTTCTTCTTAACCAATAACACTGGTGCACCCCACGGTGACACACTCGGACGAATAAATTTCTTATCCAACAGATCTTCTAACTGACTCTTCAATTCAGTTAACTCAACAGCAGACATACGGTACGGAGCCATCGATATCGGTCTAGTACCAGGTACCAAATCAATCGAGAACTCAACTTCACGCTCTGGCGGTAATTCATTCACTTCTTCTGGAAACACGTCAGGAAAATCACACACCACAGCGAGATCGCCAATCACCAGTTTATCTTTAGCCTCCAAAGTCGCTAACAGCATAAACAACTCCGCCCCATCTGCCACTGCCTCATTCACCTGTCTTGCTGATAGAAACAATTCCTTTCCTTCCTCAATCTCAGGAAAGATCACAGTCTTATCAAAACAATTAATAGAAACTCGGTTAAACACCAACCAGTTCATACCCAAGATAACATCAATCTGCACTAGTGGAAGACACACCAGGTCCATTCCAAAGTCTCTACCAAAAATACTCAAAGGGCAATTAAACAAACTGAAGTAGTAGTCACTGAACCCTTCGCAGGAGTATCAATCACCATACTTCCAAGCATCTCAGATATCTCTAACTTAAGTTTCACAGCACAATCCAAAGATATAAAGGAATGAGTCGCACCTGTGTCAATAATAGCTACAAGAGGAAAGCCATTAATATAACACGTACCTCGGATCAACCGATCATCTGCAGCAGTCTCAGAACCCGATAAAGCAAAGACCTTGCCTCCCGACTGATTCTCTTTCTTCGGCTTAGGACACTGCGGACTGATATGACCCACCTCTCCACAGTTGAAACAAGTCATAGTCTTCAACCGGCACTCTGCAGCCAAGTGACCACCTTTGCCACACTTGAAACACTTCTTCTCAGCACTGGTACACTCATGGAAACGATGTCCAGCCTGACCACATCTGTAACACTTAGCAGGAGCACTAGAATCTCCCCCACTAGGCCTCTTCATCCCACTCTGTCTCTGGAAACCTTTGCCAGCTGCGTACGGTTTCCCACGATCAATCTGATTCTTACCTTTCCTATCAACCCTTTGCTGATAGCTCTCTGCTCTAGCCTTGGAATCCTGTTCAAAAATCCTGCAACAGTCGACCAAATCAGAGAAAACACCCTGATCCGCTGATATCCAATCGCCTGCTTGATCTCGGGACGCAACCCGTTCTCAAACTTCACACATTTGGAAAATTCCCCAGTAGCCTCACTATAGGGAGTATAATACTTTGACAGCTCTATGAACTTAGAAGCATACTCAGTAACAGACCGGTTACCCTGCTTCAATTCCAAGAATTCTATTTCTTTCTTTCCTCTGACATCCTCTGGAAAGTACTTCCTCAGAAATCTCTCTCTGAACACTGCCCAAGTAATCTCAGCATTCCCAGCAGTTTCCAACTCAGTGCGGGTAGCAACCCACCAATCATCAGCTTCCTCTGACAGCATATGCGTACCGAACCTGACCTTCTGGTTATCGGCACACTCAGTCACTCTGAAGATTCTCTCGATCTCCTTCAACCACTTCTGAGCACCATCTGGATCGTATGCTCCCTTGAACATTGGAGGATTATTCTTCTGGAACTCACTCAGTTGACGAGCAGCTCCCATTCCCACAACATTCGGATTTCCCCCAAGTACTCCAGCTAGCATACCCAGAGCCTCAGCAATTGCAGCATCATCTCTACCTCTTCCAGCCATCTCTATTCTGAAAACCCAACAAACTAAAACAATAAGTACTGATAGGGTTACACAACACCTATCCCGTACAGGGGAACAGAATAATTACGACTCGACTCGACCGACTATGCTCTGATACCACTAATGTAACACCCTTCTAAAATACCCCCAATATATATATAATTAAAATAATAAAATATCAATCAGAGTAATTATGCCCCGAAGGGTGTCACACAATCATTTCACACCAATCATCTGGATATCCTGTCATGCTCATTTATTTAATCAAACCAAGACATTTTTTTTTGCATAATTCGCAGCGGATACGAAATAACAACATTCAAATCACGTACTACATTACATGCAAAGTTATCCAACAACTAAATGAAAACATAGTAAAACATCCCATCCCGATGTTACATCGACCAGAGCATGACCCACTAAGGACTACACTAGACTCCAGAGACTAGCTTCTACTCAATCACTGCTCGTTACCTGAAAACATAGTTGTAAGGGTGAGTTCCTCAACCAATATAATAAGCATTATAAAACATCATGTCATGTTAAGTAATTTAACACATTAATCACCCTAATCACATAACACATTCAGTACGGTACATTAACTCAAACATCATATTCAATACCGATGCAAATCATACTCATACTCAATATCAACACAAACACACGTATAATATTGGAATACATCCATTCATATTATACGCCATACACATTTATGCAATGAGACTCCATGCATGCGGTACCGACTATTCGTGAACATATAGTTCAACTTCACCGACCAATCCAGGTACGGCTACCAAGCTCACTAGTCCCACTCATTTGAGACCTAGTGACTCACATCACTAATCCCTCACTATGGGAATTAGCTACCACCCCAAGGGCCATGCTATGCACGCTAAATCACCTAGCATGCAACATCAACAACAGTCCAAAATGACTAACATCACTAATTCCTCACTATGGGAATTAGCTACCACCATAAAGGCCACAATATGCACGCTAATCACCTAGCAATGCAACATCAACAACAATTCAAGAATAGACATATGCTCACACTCTAAGCCATAAACAGTCTATTCACAATGCATACATAACTGATACATTCACAGCATTATGCATACCATTACACATTATCAACATATTTTATCACAAAAGCATATTACATCATGCCAAACAACAATCACAGTATTAGCACACTCTACTAATACCTATACTACTCAAAACAACGGGAAATGATCCCTACTACATCATACATCAGCTAAGTTACATCACTCAGCCTAAACAACAAAAACTGCACAACAACAGCTCAGAAAAACCACAAGTCTGCCCATACGCGTATTGCCTATGCCCATACGCGTATTGCCCATTCCTGACCAAATCCATACGCGTAATGCCCACGCCCATACGCGTATGCTACGCGTACCACATCCTCATACGCGTACCAACAGAGACACTTTTACGTTCAAAACATCATCTCTTCACTCATACGCGTAAGGCCTCATCCATACGCGTACCAGCCATCTCATACGCGTATTGCCTAGTGCCATACGCGTATGACCAGAAACCAGAATTTCCAGATCTGCAATGGCTTTCTCTGCTACGAGATCTATCCAATTCAACCTTCCACAGTCCAAATTTTACACACAATTCATTCATATCATCTAACACGAATCATACACTTTCGATTTCACAAATTGCTAACCCTTCTACCTCTAATTCCTACGAATTTCTTCAATTATAATCCAAATTTCGTTCATCCCAAAAGTTCACAAATTCATCATGCATCGTTCAATCAGAGGCAAATCAATGGTTCTCACTACCCATCACATATTATCCCATAATACCCATTAATCGATGATAAACCCCCCTTACCTGAGTAAATTCGGCAATTCCGTTAGCTTCAAGCTTTCCTCTTCTCTTGCTCTGCCTCTTTCCCTTTCTCTTTCAGCCGCTTTCTTTTCCTTTTTCACGTGAAAAACCCTTTCCCAAAAATTAGGACTTTTTATTATTCCAACTTATATACTCCAATAATAAAACCCAATAATATTATCCCAATAATAATATTAATAATCCAATAATTTTCTAATTATTTAATTAAATTAATAAATAAAATATTAACTTAATTTAAACAATTATCTTAATTTCATCGGGGTGTTACATTAAACCCATGAAATTTGATTGAATTGTGGGAAAGATGAAAATGTTGGTGTTAAACCCATGGGATTTGATTGAATTGTGAGAATGTTGACAATGTTGATGTTAAACCCATGAAATTTGATTGAATTGTGGGAATTATAGAAACGATAATGTTAAACCCATGAAATTTGATTTAATTGTGGGAATGATGAAAATGTTGATGTTAAACCCATGAAATTTGATTGAGTTATGGGAATGATGAAAATGGTGATGTTAAACCCATGAAATTTGATTGAATTGTGGGAATTATAGAAATGATGATGTTAAACCCATGAAATTTGATTCAATTTTGGGAAAGATGAAAATGTTGGTGTTAAACCCATGAAATTTGATTTAATTGTGGGAATGATGAAAATGTTGATGTTAAACCCATGAAATTTGATTGAGTTGTGGGAATGATGAAAATGATGATGTTAAACCCATGAAATTTGCTTGAATTGTAGGAATTATAGAAATGATGATGTTAAACCCATGAAATTTGATTGAATTGTGGGAATGATGATAATGTTGATGTTAAACCCATGAAATTTGATTGAATTGTGAGAATGATGAAAATGTTGATGTTAAACCCATGAAATTTGATTGAATTGTATGAATAATGAAAATGATGATGTTAAACCCATGAAATTTGATTGAATTGTCAGAATGATGAAAATGTTGGTGTTAAAACCATGAAATTTGATTGAATTGTGGGAATTAAAGAAATGATAATGTCAAACCCATGAAATTTGATTGAGTTGTGGGAATGATGAAAATGATGATGTTAAACCCATGAAATTTGATTGAATTGTGGGAATTATAGAAATGATGATGTTAAACCCATGAAATTTGGTTGAATTGTGGGAATGATGAAAATGTAGATTTTAAAACCATTAAATTTGATTGAATTGTGGGAATTATAGAAATGATGATGTTAAACCCATGAAATTTGATTTAATTGTGGGAATGATGAAAATGTTGATGTTAAACCCATGAAATTTGAATGAATTGCGGGAATTATATAAATGATGAGATTAAACCCATGAAATTTGATTGAATTGTGGGAATGATGAAAATGTTGATGTTAAACCCATGAAATTTGATAGAATTGTGGGAATGATGAAAATGATGATGTTAAACCCATGAAATTTGCTTGAATTATGGGAATTATAGAAATGATGATGTTAAACCCATGAAATTTGATTGAATTGTTGGAATGATGAATATGCTGTTAAACCCATGAATTTTTGTTGAATTGTGGGAATTATAGAAATGATGATGTTAAACCCATGAAATTTGATTGAATTGTGGGAAAGATGAAAATGTTGATGATAAACCCATGAAATTTGATTGAATTGTGGGAATTATAGAAATGATGATGTTAAACCCATGAAATTTGATTGAATTGTGGGAATGATGAAAATGTTGATGTTAAACCCATGAATTTTTATAGAATTGTGAGAATTATAGAAATGAAGATGTTAAACCCATGAAATTTGATTCAATTGTGGGAAAGCTGAAAATGTTGGTGTTAAACTCCTGGAATTTGATTGAATTGTGAGAATGATGAAAATGTTAATGTTAAACCCATGAAATTTGATTGAATATTGAGAATGATGAAAATGATGATGTTAAACCCATGAAATTTGATTAAATTGTGGGAATGATTAAAATGTTGATGTTAAACCCATGGAATTTGATTGAATTGTGAGAATGATTAAAATGTTGATGTTAAACCCATGAAATTTGATTGAATTTTGAGAATGATGAAAATGATGATGTTAAACCCATGAAATTTGATTGAATTTTCAGAATGATGAAAATGTTGATGTTAAACCCATTCAATTTAGTTGAATTGTGAGAATGATGAAAATGTTGATGCTAAACCCATGAAATTTTAATGAATTGTGGGAATTATAGAAATGACGTTGTTAAACCCATGAAATTTGATTCAATTGTGGGAAAGATGAAAATGTTGGGGTTAAACCCATGAAATTTGATTTAATTAGGGGAATGATGAAAATGTATATGTTAAACCCATGAAATTTGATTGAGTTGTGGGAATGATGAAAATGATGATGTTAAACCCATGAAATTTGATTGAATTGTGGGAATTATAGAAATGATGATGTTAAACCCATGAAATTTGATTGAATTGTGGGAATGATGAAAATGTTGATGTTAAACCCATGAAATTTGATTGAATTGTGGGAATGATGAAAATGTTGATGTTAAACCCATGAAATTTGATTGAATTGTGGGAGTAATGAAAATGTTGATGTTAAACCCATGAAATTTGATTGAATTGTCAGAATGATGAAAATGTTGATGTTAAACCCATGAAATTTGATTGAATTGTGGGAATGATGAAAATGTCTATTTTAAACCCATGAAATTTGATTGAATTGTGGGAATTATAGAAATGATGATGTTAAACCCATGAAATTTGATTCAATTGTGGGAATGATGAAAATGTTGATTTTAAACCCATGAAATTTGATTGAATTGTGGGAATTATAGAAATGATGATGTTAAACTCATGAAATTTGATTGAATTATGGGAATGATGAAAATGTTGATGTTAAACACATGAAATTTGATTGAGTTGTGGGAATGATGAAAATGATGATGTTAAACCCATGAAATTTGATTGAATTATGGGAATGATGAAAATGTTGATGTTAAACCCATGAAATTTTTTTGAATTGTGGGAATTATAGAAATGATGATGTTAAACCCATGAAATTTGATTCAATTGTGGGAAAGATGAAGATGTTGGTGTTAAACCCATGGAATTTGATTGAATTTTGGGAATGGTGAAATGGTTGAAGTTAAACCCATGAAATTTGATTGAGTTGTGGGAAAGATGAAAATGATGATGTTAAACCCATGAAATTTGCTTGAATTGTGGGAATTATAGAAATGATGATGTTAAACACATGAAATTTGATTGAATTGTGGGAATGATGAAAATGTTGATGTTAAACCCATGAAATTTGATTGAATTGTGGGAATTATAGAAATGATGATGTTCAACCCATGAAATTTGATTGAATTGTGGGAATGATGAAAATGTTGATGTTAAACCCATGAAATTTGATTGAGTTGTGGGAATGATGAAAATGATGATGTTAAACCCATGAAATTTGCTTGAATTGTACGAATTATAGAAATGATGAGTTTAAACCCATGAAATTTGATTGAATTATGGGAATGATGAAAATGTTGATGTTAAACCCATGAAATTTGATTGAATTGTGGGAATGATGAAAATGTTGATGTTAAACCCATGAAATTTGATTGAATGGTACGAATAATGAAAATGATGATGTTAAACCCATGAAATTTGATTGAGTTGTCAGAATGATGAAAATGTTGATGTTAAACCCATGAAATTTGATCGAATTGTGGGAATGATGAAAATGTCTATTTTAAACCCATGAAATTTGATTGAATTGTGGGAATTATAAAAATGATGATGTTAAACCCATGAAATTTGATTCAATTGTGGGAATGATGAAAATGTTGATTTTAAACCCATGAAATTTGATTGAATTGTGGGAATTATAGAAATGATGATGTTAAACCCATGAAATTGATTGAATTGTGGGAAGATGAAAATGTTGGGGTTAAACCCATGAAATTTGATTTAATTATAGGAATGATGAAAATGTTGATGTTAAACCCATGAAATTTGATTGAGTTGTGGGAATGATGAAAATGATGATGTTAAACCCATGAAATTTGATTGAATTGTCAGAATTATAGAAATGATGCTGTTAAACCCATGAAATTTGATTGAATTGTGGGAATGATGAAAATGTTGATGTTAAACCCATGAAATTTGATTGAATTGTGGGAATGATGAAAATGTTGATGTTAAACCCATGAAATTTGATTGAATTGTGGGAGTAAGAAAATGATGATGTTAAACCCATGAAATTTGATTGAATTGTCAGAATGATGAAAATGTTGATGTTAAACCCATGAAATTTGATTGAATTGTGGGAATGATGAAAATGTCTATTTTAAACCCATGAAATTTGATTGAATTGTGGGAATTATAGAAATGATGATGTTCAACCCATGAAATTTGATTGAATTGTGGGAATGATGAAAATGTTGATGTTAAACCCATGAAATTTGATTGAGTTGTGGGAATGATGAAAATGATGATGTTAAACCCATGAAATTTGCTTGAATTGTACGAATTATAGAAATGATGATGTTAAACCCATGAAATTTGATTGAATTAAGGGAATGATGAAAATGTTGATGTTAAACCCATGAAATTTGATTGAATTGTGGGAATGATGAAAATGTTGATGTTAAACCCATGAAATTTGATTGAATGGTACGAATAATGAAAATGATGATGTTAAACCCATGAAATTTGATTGAGTTGTCAGAATGATGAAAATGTTGATGTTAAACCCATGAAATTTGATCGAATTGTGGGAATGATGAAAATGTCTATTTTAAACCCATGAAATTTGATTGAATTGTGGGAATTATAAAAATGATGATGTTAAACCCATGAAATTTGATTCAATTGTGGGAATGATGAAAATGTTGATTTTAAACCCATGAAATTTGATTGAATTGTGGGAATTATAGAAATGATGATGTTAAACCCATGAAATTTGATTCAATTGTGGGAAAGATGAAAATGTTGGGGTTAAACCCATGAAATTTGATTTAATTATGGGAATGATGAAAATGTTGATGTTAAACCCATGAAATTTGATTGAGTTGTGGGAATGATGAAAATGATGATGTTAAACCCATGAAATTTGATTGAATTGTCAGAATTATAGAAATGATGATGTTAAACCCATGAAATTTGATTGAATTGTGGGAATGATGAAAATGTTGATGTTAAACCCATGAAATTTGATTGAATTTGGGAATGATGAAAATGTTGATGTTAAACCCATGAAATTTGATTGAATTGTATGAGTAATGAAAATGATGATGTTAAACCCATGAAATTTGATTGAATTGTCAGAATGATGAAAATGTTGATGTTAAACCCATGAAATTTGATTGAATTGTGGGAATGATGAAAATGTCTATTTTAAACCCATGAAATTTGATTGAATTGTGGGAATTATAGAAATGATGATGTTAAACCCATGAAATTTGATTCAATTGTGGGAATGATGAAAATGTTGATTTTAAACCCATGAAATTTGATTGAATTGTGGGAATTATAGAAATGATGATGTTAACCTCATGAAATTTGATTGAATTGTGGGAATGATGAAAATGTTGATGTTAAACACATGAAATTCGAATGAGTTGTGGGAATGATGAAAATGATGATGTTATACCCTTGAAATTTGATTGAATTGTGGGAATGATGAAAATGTTGATGTTAAACCCATGAAATTTTATTGAATTGTGGGAATTATAGAAATGATGATGTTAAACCCATGAAATTTGATTCAATTGTGGGAAAGATGAAAATGTTGGTGTTAAACCCATGGAATTTGATGGAATTTTGGGAATGGTGAAATGGTTGATGTTAAACCCATGAAATTTGATTGAGTTGTGGGAATGATGAAAATGATGATGTTAAACCCATGAAATTTGATTGAATTGTGGGAATTATAGAAATGATGATGTTAAAACCATGAAATTTGATTGAATTGTGGGAATGATGAAAATGTTGATGTTAAACCATGAAATTTGATTGAATTGTGGGAATTATAGAAATGATGATGTTAAACCCTGAAATTTGATTGAATTGGGGAATGATGAAAATGTGATGATGTTAAACCCATGAAATTTGATTGAGTTGTGGGAATGATGAAAATGATGATGTTAAACCCATGAAATTTGATTGAATTGTGGGAATTATAGAAATGGTGATGTTAAACCCATGAAATTTGATTGAGTTGTGGGAATGATGAAAATGATGATGTTAAACCCATGAAATTTGATTGAATTGTGGGAATTATAGAAATGATGATGTTAAACCCATGAAATTTGATTGAATTGTGGGAATGATGAAAATGTTGATGTTAAACCCATGAAATTTGATTGAATTGTGGGAATTATAGAAATGATGATGTTAAACCCATGAAATTTGATTGAATTGTGGGAATGATGAAAATGTAGATGTTAAACCAATGGAATTTGATTGAATTGTGAGAATGATTAAAATGTTGATGTTCAACCCATGAAATTTGATTGAATTGTGAGAATGATGAAATGATGATGTTAAACCCATGAAATTTGATTGAATTGTCGGAATGATGAAAATGTCGATGTTAAACCCATGAAATTTGATTGAATTGTGGGAATGATGAAAATGTTGATTTTAAACCCATGAAATTTGATTGAGTTGTGGGAATTATAGAAATGATGATGTTAAACCCATGAAATTTGATTGAATTGTGAGAAAGATGAAAATGTTGGTGTTAAAACCATGAAATTTGATTGAATTGTGGGAATTATAGAAATGATGATGTTAAACCCATGAAATTTGATTGAATTGTGGGAATGATGAAAATGTTGATGTTAAACCCATGAAATTTGATTGAATTGTGGGAATGATGAAAATGATGATGTTAAACCCATGAAATTTGATTGAATTGTGGGAATGATGAAAATGTTGATGTTAAACCCATGAAATTTGATTGAATTGTGGGAATTATAGAAATGATGATGTTAAACCCATGAAATTGATTGAATTGTGGAAAGATGAAAAATGTTAGTGTTAAACCCATGAAATTTGATTGAATTTTGGGAATGAGAAATGTTGATGTTAAACCCATGAAATTGATTGAATTGTGGGAATGATGAAAATGATGATGTTAAACCCATGAAATTTGATTGAATTGTGGGAATTATAGAAATGATGATGTTAAACCCATGAAATTTGATTGATTGTGGGAATGATGAAAATGATGATGTTAAACCCATGAAATTTGATTGAATTGTGGGAATGATGAAAATGATGATGTTAAACCATGAAATTTGATTGAATTGTGGGAATGATGAAAATGTTGATGTTAAACCCATGAAATTTGATTGAATTGTGGGAATGATGAAAATGTTGATGTTAAACCCATGAAATTTGATTGAATTGTGGGAATGATGAAAATGTTATGTTAAACCCATGAAATTTGATTGAATGTGGGAATTATAAAAATGTGATGATGTTAAACCCATGAAATTTGATTGAATTGTGGGAATGATGAAAATGTGATTTTAAACCCATGAAATTTGATTGAATTGTGGGAATTAGAAAATGATGATGTTAAACCCATGAAATTTGATTGAATGTGGGAATGATGAAAATGTTGATGTTAAACCCATGAAATTTGATTGAATTGTGGGAATGATGAAAATGTTGATGTTAAACCCATGAAATTTGATTGATTGTGGGAATGATGAAAATGATGATGTTAAACCCATGAAATTTGATTGAATTGTGGGAATTAAAAAATGATGATGTTAAACCCATGAAATTTGATTGAATTGTGGGAATGATGAAAATGTTGATGTTAAACCCATGAAATTTGATTGAATTGTGGGAATGATGAAAATGTTGATGTTAAACCCATGAAATTTGATTGAGTGTGGGAATGATGAAAATGATGATGTTAAACCCATGAAATTTGATTGAATTGTGGGAATTATAGAAATGATGATGTTAAACCCATGAAATTTGATTGAATTGTGGGAATGATGAAAATGTTGATGTTAAACCCATGAAATTTGATTGAATTGTGGGAATTAGAGAAATGATGATGTTAAACCCATGAAATTTGATTGAATTGTGGGAATGATGAAATGTTGATGTTAAACCCATGAAATTTGATTGAATTGTGGGAATGATGAAAATGATGATGTTAAACCATGAAATTTGATTGAATTGTGGGAATGATGAAAATGATGATGTTAAACCCATGAAATTTGATTGAATTGTGGGAATGATGAAAATGATGATGTTAAACCCATGAAATTTGATTGAATTGTGGGAATTATAGAAATGATGATGTTAAACCATGAAATTTGATTGAATTGTGGGAATGATGAAATGTTGATGTTAAACCATGAAATTTGATTGAATTGTGGGAATGATGAAAATGATGATGTTAAACCCATGAAATTTGATTGAATTGTGGGAAATATAGAAATGATGATGTTAAACCCATGAAATTTGATTGAATTGTGGGAATGATGAAAATGTTGATGTTAAACCCATGAAATTTGATTGAATTGTGGGAATTATGAAATGATGATGTTAAACCCATGAAATTTGATTGAATTGTGGGATGATGAAAATGTTGATGTTAAACCCATGAAATTTGATTGAATTGTGGGAATGATGAAAATGTTGATGTTAAACCCATGAAATTTGATTGAATTTGGGAATGATGAAATGATGATGTTAAACCCATGAAATTTGATTGAATTGTGGAATGATGAAAATGTTGATGTTAAACCCATGAAATTTGATTGAATTGTGGGAATGATGAAAATGATGATGTTAAACCCATGAAATTTGATTGAATTGTGGGAATGATGAAAATGTTGATGTTAAACCCATGAAATTTGATTGAATTTGGGAATGATGAAATGATGATGTTAAACCCATGAAATTTGATTGAATTGTGGAATGATGAAAATGTTGATGTTAAACCCATGAAATTTGATTGAATTGTGGGAATGATGAAAATGTTGATGTTAAACCCATGAAATTTGATTGAATTGTGGGAATGATAGAATAATGATGTTAAACCCATGAAATTTGATTGAATTGTGGGAAGATGAAAATGTTGATGTAAACCCATGAAATTTGATTGAATTGTGGGAATTATAGAAATGATGATGTTAAACCCATGAAATTTGATTGAATTGTGGGAATGATGAAAATGTTGATGTTAAACCCATGAAATTTGATTGAATTGTGGGAATGATGAAAATGATGATGTTAAACCCATGAAATTTGATTGAATTGTGGGAATGATGAAAATGTTGATGTTAAACCCATGAAATTTGATTGAATTGTGGGAATTATAGAAATGATGATGTTAAACCCATGAAATTTGATTGAATTGTGGGAATGATGAAAATGTGATGTTAAACCCATGAAATTTGATTGATTGTGGGAATGAGAAATGTTGATGTTAAACCCATGAAATTTGATTGAATTGTGGGAATGATGAAAATGATGATGTTAAACCATGAAATTTGATTGAATTGTGGGAATGATAGAAATGTTGATGTTAACCCATGAAATTTGATTGAATTGTGGGAATGATGAAAATGATGATGTTAAACCCATGAAATTTGATTGAATTGTGGGAATGATGAAAATGATGATGTTAAACCCATGAAATTTGATTGAATTGTGGGAATGATGAAAATGTTGATGTTAAACCCATGAAATTTGATTGAATTGTGGGAATGATGAAAATGTTGATGTTAAACCCATGAAATTTGATTGAATTGTGGGAATGATGAAAATGTTATGTTAAACCCATGAATTTGATTGAATGTGGGAATGATAAAAATGATGATGTTAAACCCATGAAATTTGATTGAATTGTGGGAATGATGAAAATGTTGATGTTAAACCATGAAATTTGATTGAATTGTGGGAATATGAAATGATGATGTTAAACCCATGAAATTTGATTGAATTGTGGGAATGATGAAAATGATGATGTTAAACCCATGAAATTTGATTGAATTGTGGGAATGATGAAAATGTTGATGTTAAACCATGAAATTTGATTGAATTGTGGGAATGATGAAATGATGATGTTAAACCCATGAAATTTGATTGAATTGTGGGAATTATAGAAATGATGATGTTAAACCCATGAAATTTGATTGAATTGTGGGAATGATGAAAATGTTGATGTTAAACCCATGAAATTTGATTGAATTGTGGGAATGATGAAAATGTTGATGTTAAACCCATGAAATTTGATTGAATTGGGAATGATGAAAATGATGATGTTAAACCCATGAAATTTGATTGAATTGTGGGAATTATAAAATGATGATGTTAAACCCATGAAATTTGATTGAATTGTGGGAATGATGAAAATGTTGATGTTAAACCCATGAAATTTGATTGAATTGTGGGAATTATAGAAATGATGATGTTAAACCCATGAAATTTGATTGAATTGTGGGAATGATGAAATGTTGATGTTAAACCCATGAAATTTGATTGAATTGTGGGAATGATGAAAATGTTGATGTTAAACCCATGAAATTTGATTGAATTGTGGGAATGATGAAAATGATGATGTTAAACCCATGAAATTTGATTGAATTGTGGGAATGATGAAAATGATGATGTTAAACCCATGAAATTTGATTGAATTGTGGGAATTATAGAAATGATGATGTTAAACCCATGAAATTTGATTGAATTGTGGGAATGATGAAATGTTGATGTTAAACCCATGAAATTTGATTGAATTGTGGGAATGATGAAAATGATGATGTTAAACCCATGAAATTTGATTGAATTGTGGGAATTATAGAAATGATGATGTTAAACCCATGAAATTTGATTGAATTGTGGGAATGATGAAAATGTTGATGTTAAACCCATGAAATTTGATTGAATTGTGGGAATTATAGAAATGATGATGTTAAACCCATGAAATTTGATTGAATTGTGGGAATGATGAAAATGTGATGTTAAACCCATGAAATTTGATTGAATTTGGGAATGATGAAATGTTGATGTTAAACCCATGAAATTTGATTGAATTGTGGGAATGATGAAAATGATGATGTTAAACCCATGAAATTTGATTGAATTGTGGGAATGATGAAATGTTGATGTTAAACCCATGAAATTTGATTGAATTGTGGGAATGATGAAATGATGATGTTAAACCCATGAAATTTGATTGAATTGTGGGAATGATGAAAATGTTGATGTTAAACCCATGAAATTTGATTGAATTGTGGGAATGATGAAATGATGATGTTAAACCCATGAAATTTGATTGAATTGTGGGAATGATGAAAATGTGATGTTAAACCCATGAAATTTGATTGAATTGTGGGAATGATGAAAATGTTGATGTTAAACCCATGAAATTTGATTGAATTGTGGGAATTATAGAAATGATGATGTTAAACCATGAAATTTGATTGAATTGTGGGAATGATGAAAAATGTTGGTTAAACCCATGAAATTTGATTGAATTGTGGGAATTATAGAAATGATGATGTTAAACCCATGAAATTTGATTGAATTGTGGGAATGATGAAAATGTTGATGTTAAACCCATGAAATTTGATTGAATTGTGGGAATGATGAAAATGATGATGTTAAACCCATGAAATTTGATTGAATTGTGGGAATGATGAAAATGTTGATGTTAAACCCATGAAATTTGATTGAATTGTGGGAATTATAGAAATGATGATGTTAACCCATGAAATTTGATTGAATTGTGGGAATGATGAAAATGTTGATGTTAAACCCATGAAATTTGATTGAATTGTGGGAATGATGAAATGTTGATGTTAAACCCATGAAATTTGATTGAATTGTGGGAATGATGAAAATGATGATGTTAAACCCATGAAATTTGATTGAATTGTGGGAATTATAGAAATGATGATGTTAAACCCATGAAATTTGATTGAATTGTGGGAATGATGAAAATGTGATGTTAAACCCATGAAATTTGATTGAATTGTGGGAATTATAGAAATGATGATGTTAAACCCATGAAATTTGATTGAATTGTGGGAATGATGAAAATGTTGATGTTAAACCCATGAAATTTGATTGAATTGTGGGAATGATGAAAATGATGATGTTAAACCCATGAAATTTGATTGAATTGTGGGAATATAGAAATGATGATGTTAAACCCATGAAATTTGATTGAATTGTGGGAATGATGAAAATGTTGATGTTAAACCCATGAAATTTGATTGAATTGTGGGAATGATGAAAATGTTGATGTTAAACCCATGAAATTTGATTGAATTGTGGGAATTATGAAAATGATGATGTTAAACCCATGAAATTTGATTGAATTGTGGGAATGATGAAAATGATGATGTTAAACCCATGAAATTTGATTGAATTGTGGGAATGATGAAAATGATGATGTTAAACCCATGAAATTTGATTGAATTGTGGGAATTATAGAAATGATGATGTTAAACCCATGAAATTTGATTGAATTGTGGGAATGATGAAAATGTTGATGTTAAACCCATGAAATTTGATTGAATTGTGGGAATGATGAAAATGTTGATGTTAAACCCATGAAATTTGATTGAATTGTGGGAATGATGAAATGATGATGTTAAACCCATGAAATTTGATTGAATTGTGGGAATGATGAAAATGTTGATGTTAAACCCATGAAATTTGATTGAATTGTGGGAATGATGAAAATGTTATTTAAACCATGAAATTTGATTGAATTGTGGGAATTATAAAATGATGATGTTAAACCCATGAAATTTGATTGAATTGTGGGAATGATGAAAATGTTGATGTTAAACCCATGAAATTTGATTGAATTGTGGGAATTATAGAAATGATGATGTTAAACCCATGAAATTTGATTGAATTGTGGGAATGATGAAAATGTTGATGTTAAACCCATGAAATTTGATTGAATTGTGGGAATGATGAAAATGTTGATGTTAAACCCATGAAATTTGATTGAATTGTGGGAATGATGAAAATGATGATGTTAAACCCATGAAATTTGATTGAATTGTGGGAATGATGAAAATGTTGATGTTAAACCCATGAAATTTGATTGAATTGTGGGAATGATGAAAATGATGATGTTAAACCCATGAAATTTGATTGAATTGTGGGAATGATGAAAATGTTGATGTTAAACCCATGAAATTTGATTGAATTGTGGGAATGATGAAAATGATGATGTTAAACCCATGAAATTTGATTGAATTGTGGGAATGATGAAAATGTGATGTTAAACCCATGAAATTTGATTGATTGAATTGTGGGAATGATGAAAATGTTGATGTTAAACCCATGAAATTTGATTGAATTGTGGGAATTATAAAATGATGATGTTAAACCCATGAAATTTGATTGAATTGTGGGAATGATGAAAATGTTGATGTTAAACCCATGAAATTTGATTGAATTGTGGGAATTATAGAAATGATGATGTTAAACCCATGAAATTTGATTGAATTGTGGGAATGATGAAAATGTTGATGTTAAACCCATGAAATTTGATTGAATTGTGGGAATGATGAAAATGATGATGTTAAACCCATGAAATTTGATTGAATTGTGGGAATGATGAAAATGTTGATGTTAAACCCATGAAATTTGATTGAATTGTGGGAATGATAGAAATGATGATGTTAAAACCATGAAATTTGATTGAATTGTGGGAATGATGAAAATGTTGATGTTAAACCCATGAAATTTGATTGAATTGTGGGAATGATGAAATGTTGATGTTAAACCCATGAAATTTGATTGAATTGTGGGAATGATGAAAATGATGATGTTAAACCCATGAAATTTGATTGAATTGTGGGAATTATAGAAATGATGATGTTAAACCCATGAAATTTGATTGAATTGTGGAATGATGAAAATGTTGATGTTAAACCCATGAAATTTGATTGAATTGTGGGAATTATGAAAATGATGATGTTAAACCCATGAAATTTGATTGAATTGTGGGAATGATGAAAATGTGATGTTAAACCCATGAAATTTGATTGAATTGTGGGAATGATGAAAATGATGATGTTAAACCCATGAAATTTGATTGAATTGTGGGAATTATAGAAATGATGATTAAACCCATGAAATTTGATTGAATTGTGGGAATGATGAAAATGTTGATGTTAAACCCATGAAATTTGATTGAATTGTGGGAATGATGAAAATGTTGATGTTAAACCCATGAAATTTGATTGAATTGTGGGAATTATGGAAATGATGATGTTAAACCATGAAATTTGATTGAATTGTGGGAATGATGAAAATGTTGATGTTAAACCCATGAAATTTGATTGAATTGTGGGAATGATGAAAATGATGATGTTAAACCCATGAAATTTGATTGAATTGTGGGAATGAGAAATGATGATGTTAAACCCATGAAATTTGATTGAATTGTGGGAATGATGAAAATGTTGATGTTAAACCCATGAAATTTGATTGAATTGTGGAATGATGAAAATGTTGATGTTAAACCCATGAAATTTGATTGAATTGTGGGAATGATGAAAATGATGATGTTAAACCCATGAAATTTGATTGAATTGTGGGAATGATGAAAATGTTGATGTTAAACCCATGAAATTTGATTGAATTGTGGGAATGATGAAAATTTGATGTTAAACCCATGAAATTTGATTGAATTGTGGGAATTATAGAAATGATGATGTTAAACCCATGAAATTTGATTGAATTGTGGGAATGATGAAAATGTTGATGTTAAACCCATGAAATTTGATTGAATTGTGGGAATTGAGAAATGATGATGTTAAACCCATGAAATTTGATTGAATTGTGGGAATGATGAAATGATGATGTTAAACCCATGAAATTTGATTGAATTGTGGGAATGATGAAAATGTTGATGTTAAACCCATGAAATTTGATTGAATTGTGGGAATTAGAAAATGATGATGTTAAACCCATGAAATTTGATTGAATTGTGGGAATGATGAAAATGATGATGTTAAACCCATGAAATTTGATTGAATTGTGGGAATGATAGAAATGATGATGTTAAACCCATGAAATTTGATTGAATTGTGGGAATGATGAAAATGTTGATGTTAAACCCATGAAATTGATTGAATTGTGGGAATTATAGAAATGATGATGTTAAACCCATGAAATTTGATTGAATTGTGGGAATGATGAAAATGTTGATGTTAAACCCATGAAATTTGATTGAATTGTGGGAATTATAAAATGATGATGTTAAACCCATGAAATTTGATTGAATTGTGGGAATGATGAAAATGTTGATGTTAAACCCATGAAATTTGATTGAATTGTGGGAATGATGAAAATGATGATGTTAAACCCATGAAATTTGATTGAATTGTGGGAATGATAGAAATGATGATGTTAAACCCATGAAATTTGATTGAATTGTGGGAATGATGAAAATGTTGATGTTAAACCCATGAAATTTGATTGAATTGTGGGAATTATGAAAATGATGATGTTAAACCCATGAAATTTGATTGAATTGTGGAAAGATGAAAATGTTGATGTTAAACCCATGAAATTTGATTGAATTGTGGGAATTATAGAAATGATGATGTTAAACCCATGAAATTTGATTGAATTGTGGGAATGATGAAAATGTTGATGTTAAACCCATGAAATTTGATTGAATTGTGGGAATTATAAAATGATGATGTTAAACCCATGAAATTTGATTGAATTGTGGGAATGATGAAAATGTTGATGTTAAACCATGAAATTTGATTGAATTGTGGAATGATGAAAATGTTGATGTTAAACCCATGAAATTTGATTGAATTGTGGGAATGATGAAAATGATGATGTTAAACCCATGAAATTTGATTGAATTGTGGGAATTATAGAAATGATGATGTTAAACCCATGAAATTTGATTGAATTGTGGGAATGATGAAAATGTTGATGTTAAACCCATGAAATTTGATTGAATTGTGGGAATTATAGAAATGATGATGTTAAACCCAAGAAATTTGATTGAATTGTGGGAATGATGAAAATGTGGATGTTAAACCCATGAAATTTGATTGAGGTGTGGGAATGATGAAAATGATGATGTTAAACCATGAAATTTGATTGAATTGTGGGAATTATAGAATGATGATGTTAAACCCATGAAATTTGATTGAATTGTGGGAATGATGAAAATGTTGATGTTAAACCATGAAATTTGATTGAATTGTGGGAATGATGAAATGTTGATGTTAAACCCATGAAATTTGATTGAATTGTGGGAATGATGAAAATGTTGATGTTAAACCCATGAAATTTGATTGAATTGTGGGAATTATAGAAATGATGATGTTAAACCATGAAATTTGATTGAATTGTGGGAATGATGAAAATGTTGATGTTAAACCATGAAATTTGATTGAATTGTGGGAATGATGAAAATGATGATGTTAAACCCATGAAATTTGATTGAATTGTGGGAATTATAGAAATGATGATGTTAAACCCATGAAATTTGATTGAATTGTGGGAATGATGAAAATGTTGATGTTAAACCCATGAAATTTGATTGAATTGTGGGAATGATGAAAATGTTGATGTTAAACCATGAAATTTGATTGAATTGTGGGAATGATGAAAATGATGATGTTAAACCCATGAAATTTGATTGAATTGTGGGAATGATGAAAATGTTGATGTTAAACCCATGAAATTTGATTGAATTGTGGGAATGATGAAAATGATGATGTTAAACCCATGAAATTTGATTGAATTGTGGGAATTACAGAAATGTTGACGTTAAACCCATGAAATTTGATTGAGTTGTGGGAATTATGAAAATGTTGAAGTTAAACCCATGAAATTTGATTGAAATGTGGGAATTATAGAAATGATGATGTTAAACCCATGAAATTTGATTGAATTGTGGGAATGATGAAAATGTTGGTGTTAAAACCATGAAATTTGATTGAATTGTGGGAATTACAGAAATGTTGACGTTAAACCCATGAAATTTGATTGAGTTGTGGGAATGATGAAAATGATGATGTTAAACCCATGAAATTTGATTGAATTGTGGGAATTATAGAAATGATGATGTTAAACCCATGAAATTTGATTGAATTGTGGGAATGATGAAAATGTTGATGTTAAACCCATGAAATTTGATTGAATTGTGGGAATTATAGAAATGATGATGTTAAACCCATGAAATTTGATTGAATTGTGGGATGATGAAAATGTTGATGTTAAACCCATGAAATTTGATTGAGTTATGGGAATGATGAAAATGATGATGTTAAACCATGAAATTTGATTGAATTGTGGGAATTATAGAAATGATGATGTTAAACCCATGAAATTTGATTGAATTGTGGGAATGATGAAAATGTTGATGTTAAACCCATGAAATTTGATTGAATTGTGGGAATGATGAAAATGTTGATGTTAAACCCATGAAATTTGATTGAATTGTGGGAATGATGAAAATGATGATGTTAAACCCATGAAATTTGATTGAATTGTTGGAATGATGAAAATGTTGATGTTAAACCCATGAAATTTGATTGAATTGTGGGAATGATGAAAATGTTGATGTTAAACCCATGAAATTTGATTGAATTGTGGGAATTATAGAAATGATGATGTTAAACCCCTGAAATTTGATTCAATTGTGGGAATGATGAAAATGTTGATTTTAAACCCATGAAATTTGATTGAATATTGAGAATTATAGAAATGATGATGTTAAACCCATGAAATTTGATTGAATTGTGAGAAAGATGAAAATGTTGGTGTTAAAACCATGAAATTTGATTGAATTGTGGGAATTACATAAATGATGATGTTAAACCCATGAAGTTTGATTGAATTGTGGGAATGATGAAAATGATGATGTTAAACCCATGAAATTTGATAGAATTGTAGGAATTATAGAAATGATGATGTTAAACCCATGAAATTTGATTGAATTGTGGGAAAGATGAAAATGTTGATGATAAACCCATGAAATTTGATTGAATTGTTGCAATTATAGAAATGATGATGTTAAACCCATGAAATTTGATTGAATTGTGGGAATGATGAAAATGTTGATGTTAAACCCATGAAATTTGATTGAATTGTGGGAATTATAGAAATGATGATGTTAAACCCATGAAATTTGATTCAATTGTGGGAAAGATGAAAATGTTGGTGTTAAACCCATGGAATTTGATTGAATTTTGGGAATGGAGAAATGGTTGATGTTAAACCCATGAAATTTGATTGAGTTGGGGAATGATGAAAATGATGATGTTAAACCCATGAAATTTGATTGAATTGTGGGAATTATAGAAATGATGATGTTAAACCCATGAAATTTGATTGAATTGTGGGAATGATGAAAATGTGATGTTAAACCCATGAAATTTGATTGAATTGTGGGAATATAGAAATGATGATGTTAAACCCATGAAATTTGATTGAATTGTGGGAATGATGAAAATGTGATGTTAAACCCATGAAATTTGATTGAGGTGTGGGAATGATGAAAATGATGATGTTAAACCTATGAAATTTGATTGAATTGTGGGAATTATAGATGATGATGTTAAACCCATGAAATTTGATTGAATTGTGGGAATGATGAAAATGTTGAAGTTAAACCCATGGAATTTGATTGAATTGTGAGAATGATGAAAATGTTGATGTTAAACCCATGAAATTTGATTGAATTGTGGGAATTATAGAAACGATGATGTTAAACCCATGAAATTTGATTGAATTGTGGGATGATGAAAATGTTGATGTTAAACCCATGAAATTTGATTGAGTTAGGGGAATGATGAAAATGATGATGTTAAATCCATGAAATTTGATTGAATTGTGGGAATTATAGAAATGATGATGTTAAACCCATGAAATTTGATTGAATTGTGGGAATGATGAAAATGTTGATGTTAAACCCATGAAATTTGATTGAATTGTGGGAATGATGAAAATGTTGATGTTAAACCCATGAAATTTGATTGAATTTGGGAATGATGAAAATGATGATGTTAAACCCATGAAATTTGATTGAATTTTCGGAATGATGAAAATGTTGATGTTAAACCCATGCAATTTGATTGAATTGTGGGAATGATGAAAATGTTGATGTTAAACCCATGAAATTTTAATGAATTGTGGGAATTATAGAAATGATGATGTTAAACCCATGAAATTTGATTCAATTGTGGGAAAGATGAAAATGTTGGTGTTAAACCCATGAAATTTGATTTAATTGTGGAAATGATGAAAATGTTGATGTTAAACCCATGAAATTTGATTAAGTTGTGGGAATGATGAAAATGATGATGTAAACCCATGAAATTTGCTTGAATTGTGGGAATTATAGAAATGATGATGTTAAACCCATGAAATTTGATTGAATTGTGGGAATGATGAAAATGTTGATGTTAAACCCATGAAATTTGATTGAATTGTGGGAATGATGAAAATGTTGATGTTAAACCCATGAAATTTGATTGAATTGTGTGAATAATGAAAATGATGATGTTAAACCCATGAAATTTGATTGAATTGTCGGAATGATGAAAATGTTGATGTTAAACCCATGAAATTTGATTGAATTGTGGGAATGATGAAAATGTCTATTTTAAACCCATGAAATTTGATTGAATTGTGGGAATTATAGAAATGATGATGTTAAACCCCTGAAATTTGATTCAATTGTGGGAATGATGAAAATGTTGATTTTAAACCCATGAAATTTGATTGAACTGTGAGAATTATAGAAATGATGATGTTAAACCCATGAAATTTGATTCAATTGTGGGAATGATGAAAATGATGATGTTAAACCCATGAAATTTGATTGAATTGTGAGAAAGATGAAAATGTTGGTGTTAAAACCATGAAATTTGATTGAATTGTGGGAATTACATAAATGATGATGTTAAACCCATGAAGTTTGATTGAATTGTGGGAATGATGAAAATGATGATGTTAAACCCATGAAATTTGATTGAATTGTAGGAATTATAGAAATGATGATGTTAAACCCATGAAATTTGGTTGAATTGTAGGAATGATGAAAATGTTGATTTTAAACCCATTAAATTTGATTGAATTGTGGGAATTATAGAAATGATGATGTTAAACCCATGAAATTTGATTTAATTGTGGGAGTGATGAAAATGTTGATGTTAAACCCATGAAATTTGAATGAATTGCGGGAATTATATAAATGATGAGGTTAAACCCATGAAATTTGATTGAATTGTGGGAATGATGAAAATGTTGATGTTAAACCCATGAAATTTGATAGAATTGTGGGAATGATGGAAATGATGATGTTAAACCCATGAAATTTGCTTGAATTATGGGAATTAAAGAAATGATGATGTTAAACCCATGAAATTTGATTGAATTGTTGGAATGATGAATATGTTGTTGTTAAACCCATGAATTTTTGTTGAATTATGGGAATTATAGAAATGATGATGTTAAACCCATGAAATTTGATTGAATTGTGGGAAAGATGAAAATGTTGATTGTAACAACCCGTATAATATATATCTAGAATAATATCATACAAGTGTTAAATTTTGGTACTGTCACAACATAAGTGCCTAATGGCATCAAAATATATACATGTCCAAACTAAAACATCCATGGAACATGTTATACAATAATGCCTAAACAATAAAAATCTAAGAACTATGTACAATATCTTCATTGCACACAACTCCACAGCGGAAGATCATAATGAACAGCAACCCTTGAAACATCCATAACAGTTTCTCTTAGGTTCAACCTGTAAAGAATACCTGAAAAATAACAACAATAATGGGATGAGATAATAATCTCAGTGAGTTCTCCTATCCTATGGGTCCACTCGGCTCTACAGGGTATTCAACTCATATCCAACTCAAGTCAACAAGGGAACGAAGACTTGAGCGATGGGGAAACTATCTCGCAATTGTATGGCAACATGCATCTGAGTTCTCATAACTCAACCACGATCATTATTCAGATTCACGCAACATCGATCCCCAACCGGACCTACGTCTAGGCCAAGGCTTGGTTCACGCATGTCCGTATGATTCGACTTTCGCGGTGGATATCCGGTTCCCCTATGGGACTTAAACCCACTTTTAAGAACCATCACCCGTACGGGACTCTAACCCACCTAGGGTATCTTTCACCGTATGGGACTCTAACCCACATAGGTGTCCACCTTTCCCCCATGTCCGCCATGGTTGGGGCTCAAACCCAATTGAGGCTCGAATCATTGGTCCCACATCCCAATGCTTACTCATCTAAGCATACCAATAGAGATGTGTACCACCACAGAAAAACACACATTCTGAATACATGATCGGTTCCACAAAACATTGGTTCCACGAACCATAACAAATTCATAAATCACAGGTGACTTCATTCACCATAATACACAAATAATAACATGGCATGTTCCATACAATGCGTCTCATTTTCAATCATGGTAACAATCGTCCACGACCTCACATAAGCGTCGTACGAATGAATACCGTATTCTCATACATATATCACATATGTTCCATAACTAGATCATATTTCTAAGTTATTAATCGTGTCATTCTCCTAGGTTTCCTCACTCATCTTTGTAGAGTTTTAATCATGTTACTTCACCTTTCACATAACAACAATATTTAATTTTCATCATGATAAAATTCATGGCATTTATAAATCACATAACATTTTATAACATGGAACAATAATAATAGCCCTTTACGTTATCTTTCTAACGCATCCGGCCGTGTCCAAAACGGAGGTATAATACTCAATTAATTCATTAATCTATCTTAATCAAGATTTAGATTAATATTTATTCATTGCATAAGCATTCAACAACAACCTCTCTAGCCTAGTGGTAAGGCATGTACAGTTTCAAAGGAGGTCTTGGGTTCGAATCCCACTGCAGACAAATTCTGCACAGACAGAAAATTTAATTCTGTTTCAGTGTTAACCGGTTAACGGTATGAGGTAACCGCCGCAGCAAAATTCACTTTCTGGGCAAATTGGTGAGTGGTTAACCGGTTAACGGTAAAAATTCCAATTTCCATTAATTCTCTCCGTAACTTCTTTCCTTAAATAACTCCTCTTTTATTTTCCTTTCCATATACCATTTTTACCTACTATTTTCACATAACATGATTTTCAACAAAACAACACGAAGTTCATATATTAATCATCAATTTAACAAACATGGTATATATCATAAATTCCTAACTCCCAATTTCATGAAATTTATCCCCAAAGCTATAACTAAACTAAGAACTCACCTAGAAGAAGAACTAAGAACTCACCTAGAAGAAGAACGAGATGAAGTTGGTGATGATGAAGATGAGATGAGGTGGTGGGGGTGGCTCCTCCTCTTTCTTTTCCTCTTCTCCTCTTTTTCCTTTCCTCTTTCTTTCTCTTTCTCTTTTCCTCTTCTAACTCTTCTCTTTCTCTGTTCTTTTCTTCTGATAACTCTTTCTCTCTTCTACCTACTTTCTTATACTTTTCTTCTTCTTTCAATCTCTACCACACAATATATATATTATATAATAATATCAAGTAATAATAAAAATACCAATTGATATTTCATCTTCCAGCACCAATTGACCAATTATTAATGTTACCAAAAATGTCCTCTCTTGTACTTAGTAATATTGGTCTGTCTCTTATTAATAATTAATCCCTTTAGATTTCTCTGGTTACTCTATTGGTCCCAATTGACAACATTTAGAGCACATAGGAGCTCCAATTGTTACAAATGATAATAGATAATTTACATAGGAACTCAATTGATCTCAACTGACAACTAATTGAGCATTTAAGGGAATATGGGATATTACATTGATGATAAACCCATGAAATTTGATTGAATTGTGGGAATTATAGAAATGATGATGTTAAACCCATGAAATTTGATTGAATTGTGGGAATGATGAAAATGTTGATGTTAAACCCATGAATTTTTATAGAATTGTGGGAATTATAGAAATGAAGATGTTAAACCCATGAAATTTGATTCAATTGTGGGAAAGATGAAAATGTTGGTGTTAAACCCATGGAATTTGATTGAATTTTGGGAATGGAGAAATGGTTGATGTTAAACCCATGAAATTTAATTGAGTTGTGGGAATGATGAAAATGATGATGTTAAACCCATGAAATTTGCTTGAATTGTGGGAATTATAGAAATGATGATGTTAAACCCATGAAATTTGATTGAATTGTGGGAATGATGAAAATGTTGATGTTAAACCCATGAAATTTGATTGAATTGTGGGAATTATAGAAACGATAATGTTAAACCCATGAAATTTGATTTAATTGTGGGAATGATGAAAATGTTGATGTTAAACCCATGAAATTTGATTGAGTTATGGGAATGATGAAAATGATGATGTTAAACCCATGAAATTTGATTGAATTGTGGGAATTATAGAAATGATGATGTTAAACCCATGAAATTTGATTGAATTGTGGGAATGATGAAAATGTTGATGTTAAACCCATGGAATTTGATTGAATTGTGAGAATGATGAAAATGTTGATGTTAAACCCATGAAATTTGATTGAATTTTGAGAATGATGAAAATGATGATGTTAAACCCATGAAATTTGATTGAATTTTCAGAATGATGAAAATGTTGATGTTAAACCCATGCAATTTGGTTGAATTGTGAGAATGATGAAAATGTTGATGTTAAACCCATGAAATTTTAATGAATTGTGGGAATTATAGAAATGATGATGTTAAACCCATGAAATTTGATTCAATTGTGGGAAAGATGAAAATGTTGGTGTTAAACCCATGAAATTTGATTTAATTGTGGAAATGATGAAAATGTTGATGTTAAACCCATGAAATTTGATTGAGTTGTGGGAATGATGAAAATGATGATGTAAACCCATGAAATTTGCTTGAATTGTAGGAATTATAGAAATGATGATGTTAAACCCATGAAATTTGATTGAATTGTGCGAATGATGATAATGTTGATGTTAAACCCATGAAATTTGATTGAATTGTGGGAATGATGAAAATGAGGATGTTAAACCCATGAAATTTGATTGAATTGTCAGAATGATGAAAATGTTGATGTTAAACCCATGAAATTTGATTGAATTGTGGGAATGATGAAAATGTCTATTTTAAACCCATGAAATTTGATTGAATTGTGGGAATTATAGAAATGATGATGTTAAACCCCTGAAATTTGATTCAATTGTAGGAATGATGAAAATGTTGATTTTAAACCCATGAAATTTGATTGAACTGTGAGAATTATAGAAATGATGATGTTAAACCCATGAAATTTGATTCAATTGTGGGAATGATGAAAATGATGATGTTAAACCCATGAAATTTGATTGAATTGTGAGAAAGATGAAAATGTTGGTGTTAAAACCATGAAATTTGATTGAATTGTGGGAATTACATAAATGATGATGTTAAACCCATGAAGTTTGATTGAATTGTGGGAATGATGAAAATGATGATGTTAAACCCATGAAATTTGATTGAATTGTGGGAATTATAGAAATGATGATGTTAAACCCATGAAATTTGGTTGAATTGTAGGAATGATGAAAATGTTGATTTTAAACCAATTAAATTTGATTGAATTGTGGGAATTATAGAAATGATGATGTTAAACCCATGAAATTTGATTTAATTGTGGGAGTGATGAAAATGTTGATGTTAAACCCATGAAATTTGATGAATTGCGGGAATTATATAAATGATGAGGGTTAAACCCATGAAATTTGATTGAATTGTGGGAATGATGAAAATGATGTTTAAACCCATGAAATTTGATAGAATTGTGGGAAGAATGATGGAAATGATGATGTTAAAACCATGAAATTTGCTGAATTTGGGAATTAAAGAAATGATGATGTTAAACCCATGAAATTTGATTGAATTGTTGGAATGATGAATATGTTGTTGTTAAACCCATGAATTTTTGTTGAATTATGGGAATTATAGAAATGATGATGTTAAACCCATGAAATTTGATTGAATTGTGGGAAAGATGAAAATGTTGATGTTAAACCCATGAAATTTGATTGAATTGTGGGAATTATAGAAATGATGATGTTAAACCCATGAAATTTGATTGAATTGTGGGAATGATGAAAATGTTGATGTTAAACCCATGAATTTTTATAGAATTGTGGGAATTATAGAAATGAAGATGTTAAACCCATGAAATTTGATTCAATTGTGGGAAAGATGAAAATGTTGGTGTTAAACCCATGGAATTTGATTGAATTGTGAGAATGATGAAAATGTTGATGTTAAACCCATGAAATTTGATTGAATATTGAGAATGATGAAAATGATGATATTAAACCCATGAAATTTGATTGAATTGTCGGAATGATGAAAATGTTGATGTTAAACCCATGAAATTTGATTGAATTGTGAGAATGATGAAAATGATGATGTTATACCCATGCAATTTGGTTGAATTGTCGGAATGATGATAATGTTGATGTTAAACCCATTAAATTTGATTGAATTGTGGAAATGATGAAAATGTTGATGTTAAACCCATGAAATTTGATTGAATTGTGTGAATGATGAAAATGTTGATTTTAAACCCATGAAATTTGATTGAATTATGGGAATTATAGAAATGATGATGTAAAACCCATGAAATTTGATTCAATTGTGGGAATGATGCAAATGATGATGATAAACCCATGAAATTTGATTGAATTTTAAGAAAGATGAAAATGTTGGTGTTAAAACCATGAATTTGATTGAATTGTGGGAATTATAGAAATGATGATGTTAAACCCATGAAATTTGATTGAATTGTGGGAATGATGAAAATCTTGACGTTAAACCCATGAAATTTGATTGAGTTGTGGGATTGATGAAAATGATGATTTTAAACCCATGAAATTTGATTGAATTGTGGGAATTTTAGAAATGATGATGTTAAACCCATGAAATTTGATTGAATTGTGGGAATGATGAAAATGTTGATTTTGAACCCATTAAATTTGATTGAATTGTGGGAATTATATAAATGATGATGTTAAACCTATGAAATTTGATTTAATTATGGGAATGATGAAAATGTTGATGTTAAACTCATGAAATTTGATTGAGTTGCGGGAATTATAGAAATGATGATGTTAAACCCATGAAATTTGATTGAATTGTGGGAATGATGAAAACGTTGATGTTAAACCCATGAAATTTGATTGAATTGTGGGAATGATGAAAATGATGATGTTAAACCCATGAAATTTGATTGAATTGTGGGAATTATAGAAATGATGATGTTAAACCCATGAAATTTAATTGAATTGTGGGAATGATGAAAATGTTGATGTTAAACCCATGAATTTTTATTGAATTGTGGGAATTATAGAAATGATGATGTTAAACCCATGAAATTTGATTGAATTGTGGGAAAGATGAAAATGTTGATGTTAAACCCATGAAATTTGATTCAATTGTGGGAATGATGAAAATGTTGATGTTAAACCCATGAAATTTGATTGAATTGTATGAATAATGAAAATGATGATGTTAAACCCATGAAATTTGATTGAATTGTCAGAATGATGAAAATGTTGATGTTAAACCCATGAAATTTGATTGAATTGTGGGAATGATGAAAATGTTGATGTTAAACCCATGAATTTTTATTGAATTGTGGGAATTATAGAAATGATGATGTTAAACCCAACAAATTTGATTCAATTGTGGGAAAGATGAAAATGTTGGTGTTAAACCCATGGAATTTGATTGAATTGTGAGAATGATGAAAATGTTGATGTTAAACCCATGAAATTTGATTGAATTTTGAGAATGATGAAAATGATGATGTTAAACCCATGAAATTTGATTGAATTCTCGGAATGATGAAAATGTTGATGTTAAACCCATGAAATTTGATTGAATTGTGAGAATGATGAAAATGATGATGTTAAACCCATGAAATTTGGTTGAATTGTCGGAATGATGAAAATGGCGATGTTAAACCCATGAAATTTGATTGAATTGTGGGAATGATGAAAATGTTAATTTTAAACCCATGAAATTTGATTGAATTATGGGAATTATAGAAATGATGATGTAAAACCCATGAAATTTGATTCAATTGTGGGAATGATGCAAATGATGATGTTAAACCCATGAAATTTGATTGAATTTTAAGAAAGATGAAAATGTTGGTGTTAAAACCTTGAAATTTGATTGAATTGTGGGAATTATAGAAATGATGATGTTAAACCCATGAAATTTGATTGAATTGTGGGAATGATGAAAATGTTGACGTTAAACCCATGAAATTTGATTGAGTTGTGGGAATGATGAAAATGATGATGTTAAATCCATGAAATTTGATTGAATTGTGGAAATTATAGAAATGATGATGTTAAACCCATGAAATTTTATTGAATTGTGGGAATGATGAAAATGTTGATTTTAACACATTAAATTTGATTGAATTGTGGGAATTATATAAATGATGATGTTAAACCTATGAAATTTGATTTAATTGTGGGAATGATGAAAATGTTGATGTTAAACCCATGAAATTTGATTGAGTTGCGGGAATTATAGAAATGATGATGTTAAACCCATGAAATTTGATTGAATTGTGGGAATGATGAAAATGTTGATGTTAAACCCATGAAATTTGATTGAATTGTGGGAATGATGAAAATGATGATGTTAAACCCATGAAATTTGCTTGAATTGTGGGAATTATATAAATGATGATGTTAAACCCATGAAATTTGATTGAATTGTGGGAATGATGAAAATGTTGATGTTAAACCCATGAATTTTTATTGAATTGTGGGAATTATAGAAATGATGATGTTAAACCCATGAAATTTGATTGAATTGTGGGAAAGATGAAAATGTTGATGTTAAACCCATGAAATTTGATTCAATTGTGGGAATGATGAAAATGTTGATGTTAAACCCATGAAATTTGATTGAATTGTATGAATAATGAAAATGATGATGTTAAACCCATGAAATTTGATTGAATTGTCAGAATGATGAAAATGTTAATGTTAAACCCATGAAATTTGATTGAATTGTGGGAATGATGAAAATGTTGATGTTAAACCCATGAATTTTTATTGAATTGTGGGAATTATAGAAATGATGATGTTAAACCCAACAAATTTGATTCAATTGTGGGAAAGATGAAAATGTTGGTGTTAAACCCATGGAATTTGATTGAATTGTGAGAATGATGAAAATGTTGATGTTAAACCCATGAAATTTGATTGAATTTTGAGAATGATGAAAATGATGATGTTAAACCCATGAAATTTGATTGAATTCTCGGAATGATGAAAATGTTGATGTTAAACCCATGAAATTTGATTGAATTGTGAGAATGATGAAAATGATGATGTTAAACCCATGAAATTTGGTTGAATTGTCGGAATGATGAAAATGGCGATGTTAAACCCATGAAATTTGATTGAATTGTGGGAATGATGAAAATGTTAATTTTAAACCCATGAAATTTGATTGAATTATGGGAATTATAGAAATGATGATGTAAAACCCATGAAATTTGATTCAATTGTGGGAATGATGCAAATGATGATGTTAAACCCATGAAATTTGATTGAATTTTAAGAAAGATGAAAATGTTGGTGTTAAAACCTTGAAATTTGATTGAATTGTGGGAATTATAGAAATGATGATGTTAAACCCATGAAATTTGATTGAATTGTGGGAATGATGAAAATGTTGACGTTAAACCCATGAAATTTGATTGAGTTGTGGGAATGATGAAAATGATGATGTTAAATCCATGAAATTTGATTGAATTGTGGAAATTATAGAAATGATGATGTTAAACCCATGAAATTTTATTGAATTGTGGGAATGATGAAAATGTTGATTTTAACACCATTAAATTTGATTGAATTGTGGGAATTATATAAATGATGATGTTAAACCTATGAAATTTGATTTAATTGTGGGAATGATGAAAATGTTGATGTTAAACCCATGAAATTTGATTGAGTTGCGGGAATTATAGAAATGATGATGTTAAACCCATGAAATTTGATTGAATTGTGGGAATGATGAAAATGTTGATGTTAAACCCATGAAATTTGATTGAATTGTGGGAATGATGAAAATGATGATGTTAAACCCATGAAATTTGCTTGAATTGTGGGAATTATATAAATGATGATGTTAAACCCATGAAATTTGATTGAATTGTGGGAATGATGAAAATGTTGATGTTAAACCCATGAATTTTTATTGAATTGTGGGAATTATAGAAATGATGATGTTAAACCCATGAAATTTGATTGAATTGTGGGAATTATAGAAATGATGATGTTAAACCCATGAAATTTGATTGAATTGTGAGAATGATGAAAATGTTGATGTTAAACCCATGAATTTTTATTGAATTGTGGGAATTATAGAAATGATGATGTTAAACCCATGAAATTTGATTCAATTGTGGGAAAGATGAAAATTTTGGTGTTAAACCCATGGAATTTGATTGAATTGTGAGAATGATGAAAATGTTGATGTTAAACCCATGAAATTTTATTGAATTTTGAGAATGATGAAAATGATGATGTTAAACACATGAAATTTGATTGAATTGTCGGAATGATGAAAATGTTGATGTTAAACCCATGAAATTTGATTGAATTGTGAGAATGATGAAAATGATGATGTTAAACCCATGAAATTTGGTTTAATTGTCGGAATGATGAAAATGTCGATGTTAAACCCATGAAATTTGATTGAATTGTGGGAATGATGAAAATGTTGATTTTAAACCCATGAAATTTGATTGAATTATGGGAATTATAGAAATGATGATGTAAAACCCATGAAATTTGATTCAATTGTGGGAATGATGCAAATGATGATGTTAAACCCATGAAATTTGATTGAATTTTAAGAAAGATGAAAATGTTGGTGTTATAACCATGAAATTTGATTGAATTGTGAGAATTATAGAAATGATGATGTTAAACCCATGAAATTTGATTGAAATGTGGGAATGATGAAAATGTTGACGTTAAACCCATGAAATTTGATTGAGTTGTGGGAATGATGAAAATGATGATGTTAAACCCATGAAATTGGATTGAATTGTGGGAATTATAGAAATGATGATGTTAAACCCATGAAATTTGATTGAATTGTGGGAATTATGAAAATGTTGATTTTAAACCCATTAAATTTGATTGAATTGTGGGAATTATAGAAATGGTGATGTTAAACCTATGAAATTTGATTTAATTGTGGGAATGATGAAAATGTTGATGTTAAACCCATGAAATTTGATTGAGTTGCGGGAATTAATGAAATGATGATGTTAAACCCATGAAATTTTATTGAATTGTGGGAATGATGAAAATGTTGATGTTAAACCCATGAAATTTGATTAATTTTTGTGGGAATGGTTAAAATGATGATGTTAAACCCATGAAATTTGCTTGAATTGTGGGAATTATAGAAATGATGATGTTAAACCCACGAAATTTGATTGAATTGTAGGAATGATGAAAATGTTGATGTTAAACCCAGGAATTTTTATTGAATTGTGGGAATTATAGAAATGATGATGTTAAACCCATGAAATTTGATAAAATTGTCGGAATGATGAAAATGTTGATGTTAAAAAACTATAAATGAATGATTTATATTATATATAAATAGGTAATAAATGAAATTACATAATCAGGTTCAATATTATTTGTATTCGCCATATTCACATTGTATTATGGTATATTATATGTAAAAAAATTCAATATTTTTCTTCATCACTAAGCAACATAGTTAAAAAAACTATATATGAATATTCATATTATATATAAATGGGTAACAAGTGAAATTACATAATCAAGATCACTAATATTTGTATTCGCCTTATTCACATTGTATTATGGTATTTTATATGTAAAAAATATCGATATTTTAAGTTTCTTCATCACTATGCAAAAAAAGTTAAAAAACTAAAAATGATTGATTCATATTATATATAAATGGGTAAGAAATGAAATTACATAATCCAGATGAATATTATTTATATTCTCCATATTCACATCTTATTATGGTATATTATATGTAAAAAAAAATCAATATTTTTCTTCTCCATCACCAAATTTTAGGTTTCTTCATCACTAAGTAACAAAGTTAAAAAAACTATAAATAAATGATTCATATTATATATAAATGGGTAAGAAATGAAATTACATATTCAAGATCAATTTTATTTCGGTTCGCCATATTCACATTGTATTATGGTATATTATATGTAAAAAAAAATCAATATTTTTCTTCTCCATCACCAAATTTTAGGTTTCTTCATCGCTAAGTAACAAAGTTAAAAACTATAAAAGATTCATTCATATTATATATAAATGTGTAAGAAATGTAATTACATAATCCAGATGAATATTATTTATATTCGCGATATTCATATTGTATTATGGTATATTATATGTAAAAAAAATTAATATTTTCTTCTCCATCACCAAATTTTAGGTTTCTTCATCACCAAGCAACACAGTTTAAAAACTATAAATGAATGATTCATATTATATTTAAAGGGGTAACAAGTGAAATTACATAATCAAGATCAATATTATTTGTATTCGCCATATACACATTTTATTATGGTATATTATATGTAAAAAAAATCAGTATTTTTCTTCTCCATCACCAAATTTTAGGTTTCTTCATCACTAAGCAACAAGGTTAAAAAACTATAAATGAATGATTTATATTATATATCAATGGGTAACAAGTGAAATTACATAATCAAGATCACTAATTATATGTGTTCGCCATATTCACATTGTATTATGGTTTATTATATGTAAAAAACTTAATATTTTTCTTCTCCATCACAAATTTTTAGGTTTCTTCATCACTAAGCAAACTAGTTAAAAAACTATAAATGAAGGATTCATATTATATAGAAATGGGTAATAATTGAAATTACATAATCAAGATCAATATTATTTGTATTCGACATATTCACATTGAATTATGGTATATTATATGTAAAAAAAAATCGATATTTTTCTTGTCCATCACCAAATTTTAGGTTTCTTCATCACTAAGCAACAAAGTTAAAAAACTATAAATGAATGATTCATACTATATATAAATGGGTAACAAGTGAAATTACATAATCAAGATCACTAATATTTGTATTCGCCATATTCACACTGTATTATGGTATATTATATGTAAAAAACATTCAATATTTTTCTTCTCTATCACCAAATTTTAGGTTATTTCATCACTAAGCAACATAGTTTTAAAACTATAAATGAATGATCCATATTATATATAAATGGGTCAAAAATGAAATTACATAATCAAGATCAATACTATTTGTATTCGCCATATTCGCATTGTATTATGGTATATTATATGTAAAAACTATATAAGATTGATTCATATTATATATAAATGTGTAAGAAATGTAACTACATAATCCAGATGAATATGATTTATTTTCGCGATATTCACATTGCATTATGGTATATTATATGTAAAAAAAATCAATATTTTTCTTCTCCATCACTTAATTTTAGGTTTATTAATCAGTAAGAAACAAAGTTAAAAAACTATAAATGAAAGATTCATATTATATATAAATGGGTAAGAAATTAAATTACATAATCAAGATCAATATTATTTGTATTCGCCATATTCACATTGTATTATGGTATATTATATGTAAAAAAAATTCAATATTTTTCTTCTCCATCACCAAATTTTAGGTTTCTTCATCACTAAGCAACAAAATTAAAAAACTATAAATGAATGATTCATATTATATATAAATGGGTAACAAGTGAAATTACATAATCAGGATCACTAATACATGTATTCTCCATATTCACACTGTATTATGGTATATTATATGTAAAAAACATTCAATATTTTTCTTCTCCATCACCAAATTTTAGGTTTCTTCATCACTAAGCAACAAAGTTAAAAAACTATAAATGAATGTTTCATATTATATAAAAATTGTTAATAAATGAAATTACATAATCAAGATCAATATTATTTGTATTCGCCATATTCACATTGTATTATGGTATATTATATGTAAAAAATTTAATATTTTTCTTCTCCATCACCAAATTTTAGGTTTCTTCATCACTAAGCAACAAAGTTAAAAAACTATAAATGAATGATTCATATTATATATAAATGGGTAACAAGTGAAATTACATAATCAAGATCACTAATATTTGTATTCGTCATATTCACACTGTATTATGGTATATTATATGTAAAAATAATTTCAATATTTTTCTTCTCCATCACCAAATTTTAGGTTTGTTCATCACTAAGCAACATAGTTTTAAAACTATAAATGAATGATCCATATTATATATAAATGGGTAAAAAATGAAATTACATAATAAAGATCACTAATATTTGTATTCCCCATATTCACATTGTATTATGGTATATTATATGTAAAAAACATTCAATATGTTTCTGCTCCATCACCAAATTTTAGGTTTCTTCATCACTAAGCAACAAACTTAAAAAACTATAAATGAAAGATTCATATTATTTATAAATGAGTAAGAATTGAAATTACATAATCAAGATCAATATTATTTGTATTCGCCGTATTCACATTGGATTATGGTATATTATATGTAAAAAAAAATTCAATATTTTTCTTCTCCATCACCAAATTTTAGGTTTCTTCATCACTAAGGAACAAAGTTAAAAAACTATAAATGAATGATTCATATTATATATAAATGGGTAACTAGTGAAATTACATAATCAAGATCACTAATATTTGTATTCGCCATATTCACATTGTATTAGGGTATATTATATGTAAAAAACATTCAATATTATTCTTCTCCATCACCAAATTTTAGGTTTCTTCATCACTAGGCAACAAAGTTAAAAAAATATAAATGAATGATTATATTATATATAAATGGGTAACAAGTGATATTACATAATCGAGATCAATAATATTTGTGTTCGCCATATTCACATTGTATTATGGTATATTATATGTAAAAAAAAGTCAATATTTTTCTTCTCCATCACAAAATTTTAGGTTTCTTTTTCACTAAGCAACAAAGTTAAAAATTTATAAATGAATGATTCATATTATATATAAATGGGTACTAAATGAAATTACATCAACAAGATCAATATTATTTGTATTGTCCATATTCACATTGTGTTAGGGTATATTATATGTAAAAAATTCAATATTTTTCTTCTCCATCACCAAATTTTAGGTTTCTTCATCACTAAGCAACAAAGTTAAAAAACTATAATTGAATGATTCATATTTTATAGAAATGGGTAATAAATCAAATTACATAATCAAGATCAATATTATTTTTATTCACCATATTAACATTGTGTTATGGTATATTATATGTAAAAAAATTCAATATTTTTCTTCTCCATCACCAAATCTTAGGTTTCTTCATCACTAAGCAACAAAGTTAAAAAACTAAAAATAAATGATTCATATTAAAAATAAATGGGTAAGAAATGAAATTACATAATCAAGATCAATATTATTTGTATTCTCCATATTCACATTGTATTATGGTATATTATATATAAAAAATTCAATATTTTTCTTCTCCATCACCAAATTTTAGGTTTCTTCATCACTAAGCAACAAAGTTAAAAAACTATATTTGAATGATTCATATTATATAGAAATGGTAATAAACTAAAAAGACATAATCAAGATCAATATTATTTGTATTCGCCATATTCACATTGTATTATGGTATATTATATGTAAAAAACTTCAATATTTTTCTTCTCCATCACTCAATTTTAGGTTTCTTCATCACTAAGCAACATAGTTAAAAAATTGTATATGAATATTCATAATATATACACATGGGTAACAAGTGAAATCACATAATCAGGATTACTAATATTTGTATTCGCCATATTCAGACTGTATTATGGTATTTTATATGTAACAAATTCAATGTTTTTCTTCTCCATCACCAAATTTTAGGTTTCTTCATCACTAAGCAACAAATGTTAAAAAAAACTATAAATGAATGATTCATATTATATATAAATGGGAAATAAATGAAATTACATAATCAAGATTTATGCTATTTCTATTCGCCATATTTACATTGTATTATGGTATAGTATATGTAAAAAAAATCAATATTTTTCTTTCCATCACCAAATTCTAGGTTTCTTCATCACTAACCATTAAAGTTAAAAAAATATAAATGAATGATTCATATTATATATAAATGGGTAAGAAATGAAATTACATAATCAAGATCAATATTATTTGTGTTCGCCATATTCACATTGTATTATGGTATATTATATGTAAAAAAATTCAATATATTTCTTCTGCATCACCAAATTTTAGGTTTCTTCATCACTAAGCAACAAAGTTAAAAAACAATAAATTAATGACTCATATTATATATAAATGGGTAAGAAATTAAATTACATAATCCAAATGAATATTATTTATATTCGCCATATTCACATTGTATTAGGGTATACTCTATGTAAAAAAATTCGAAATTTTTCTTCTCCATCACCAAATTTTAGGTTTCTTCATCACTAAGGAACAAAGTTAAAAAACTATAAATGAATGATTCATATTATATATAAATGGGTAACTAGTGAAATTACATAATCAAGATCACTAATATTTGTATTCGCCATATTCACATTGTATTAGGGTATATTATATGTAAAAAACATTCAATATTATTCTTCTCCATCACCAAATTTTAGGTTTCTTCATCACTAGGCAACAAAGTTAAAACAATATAAATGAATGATTATATTATATATAAATGGGTAACAAGTGATATTACATAATCGAGATCAATAATATTTGTGTTCGCCATATTCACATTGTATTATGGTATATTATATGTAAAAAAAAGTCAATATTTTCTTCTCCATCACAAATTTTTAGGTTCTTTTTCACTAAGCAACAAAGTTAAAATTTATAAATGAATGATTCATATTATATATAATGGGTACTAAATGAAATTACATCAACAAGATCAATATTGTTTGTATTGTCCATATTCACATGGTGTTAGGGTATATTATATGTAAAAAATTCAATATTTTTCTTCTCCATCACCAAATTTTAGGTTTCTTCATCACTAAGCAACAAAGTTAAAAAACTATAATTGAATGATTCATATTATATAGAAATGGGTAATAAATCAAATTACATAATCAAGATCAATATTATTTTTATTCACCATATTAACATTGTGTTATGGTATATTATATGTAAAAAAATTCAATATTTTTCTTCTCCATCACCAAATCATAGGTTTCTTCATCACTAAGCAACAAAGTTAAAAAACTAAAAATAAATGATTCATATTAAAAATAAATGGGTAAGAAATGAAATTACATAATCAAGATCAATATTATTTGTATTCTCCATATTCACATTGTATTATGGTATATTATATATAAAAAATTCAATATTTTTCTTCTCCATCACCAAATTTTAGGTTTCTTCATCACTAAGCAACAAAGTTAAAAAACTATATTTGAATGATTCATATTATATAGAAATTGGTAATAAACTAAAAGACATAATCAAGATCAATATTATTTGTATTCGCCATATTCACATTGTATTATGGTATATTATATGTAAAAAATTTCAATATTTTTCTTCTCCATCACTCAATTTTAGGTTTCTTCATCACTAAGCAACATAGTTAAAAAATTGTATATGAATATTCATAATATATATAAATGGGTAACAAGTGAAATCACATAATCAGGATTACTAATATTTGTATTCGCCATATTCAGACTGTATTATGGTATTTTATATGTAACAAATTCAATGTTTTTCTTCTCCATCACCAAATTTTATATTTCTTCATCACTAAGCCACAAATGTTAAAAAAAACTATAAATGAATGATTCATATTATATATAAATGGGAAATAAATGAAATTACATAATCAAGATTTATGCTATTACTATTCGCCATATTTACATTGTATTATGGTATAGTATATGTAAAAAAAATCAATATTTTTCTTCCCATCACCAAATTCTAGGTTTCTTCATCACTAACCATTAAAGTTAAAAAACTATAAATGAATGATTCATATTATATATAAATGGGAAAGAAATTAAATTACACAATCCAGATGAATATTATTTATATTCGCCATACTCACATTGTCTAATGGTATATTATATGTAAAAAAAATCAATATTTTTCTTCTCCATCACCAAATTTTAGGATTCCTCATCACTAAGCAACAAAGTTAAAAAAATATAAATGAATGATTCATATTATATATAAATGGGTAAGAAATGAAATTACATAATCAAGATCAATATTATTTGTGTTCGCCATATTCACATTGTATTATGGTATATTATATGTAAAAAAATTCAATATATTTCTTCTGCATCACCAAATTTTAGGTTTCTTCATCACTAAGCAACAAAGTAAAAAACAATAAATTATGACTCATATTATATATAAATGGGTAAGAAATTAAATTACATAATCCAGATGAATATTATTATATTCGCCATATTCACATTGTATTAGGGTATACTCTATGTAAAAAATTCGAAATTTTTCTTCTCCATCTCCAAATTTTAGGTTTCTTCATCACTAAGCAACAAAGTTAAAAAACTATAAATGAATGATTTATATTATATATAAATGGGTAACAAGTGAAATTACATAATTAAGATCAATATTATTTGTGTTCGCCATATTCACATTGTATTATGGTATATTATATGTAAAAAAATCGATATTTTTCTTCTCCATCACCAAATTTTAGGTTTCTTCAAGACTAATCAACAAAGTTAAAAAACCATAAATGAACGATTCATATTATATATGAATGGGTAAGAAATGAAATTACATAATCAGATCAATATTATTTATATTCGCCATATTCCAATTGTATTATGGTATATTATATGTAAAAAATTCAATATTTTTCTCTCCATCACCAAATTTAAGGTTTCTTCATCACTAAGCAACATAGTTTTAAAACTATAAACGAATGATCCATATTATATATAAATGGGTCAAAAATGAAATTACATAATCAAGATCAATATTATTTGTATTCGCCATATTCGCATTGTATTATGGTATATTATATGTAAAAAAAACTTAATATTTTTCTTCTTCTTCACCAAATTTTAGGTTTCTTCATCAATAATCCAGATGAATTTTAGGTTTCGTCTTCTTCACCATAAAAGATTGATTCATATTATATATAAATGTGTAAGAAATGTAACTACATAATCCAGATGAATATGATTTATTTTCGCGATATTCACATTGTATTATGGTATATTATATGTAAAAAAAATCAATATTTTCTTCTCCATCACTTAATTTTAGGTTTATTAATCAGTAAGAAACAAAGTTAAAAAACTATAAATGAAAGATTCATATTATATATAAATGGGTAAGAAATTAAATTACATAATCAAGATCAATATTATTTGTATTCGCCATATTCACATTGTATTATGGTATATATATGTAAAAAAATTCAATATTTTTCTTCTCCATCACCAAATTTTAGGTTTCTTCATCACTAAGCAACAAAATTAAAAAACTATAAATGAATGATTCATAATATATAAATGGGTAACAAGTGAAATTACATAATCAGGATCACTAATATTTGTATTCTCCATATTCACACTGTATTATGGTATATTATATGTAAAAAACATTCAATATTTTTCTTCTCCATCACCAAATTTTAGGTTTCTTCATCACTAAGCAACAAAGTTAAAAAACTATAAATGAATGATTCATATTATATATAAATGGGTAACAAGTGAAATTACATAATCAAGATCACTAATATTTGTATTCGTCATATTCACACTGTATTACGGTATATTATATGTAAAAAACATTCAATATTTTTCTTCTCCATCACCAAATTTTAGGTTTGTTCATCACTAAGCAACATAGTTTTAAAACTATAAATGAATGATCCATATTATATATAAATGGGTACAAAATGAAATTACATAATAAAGATCACTAATATTTGTATTCCCCATATTCAAACTGTATTATGGTATATTATATGTAAAAAACATTCAATATTTTTCTGCTCCATCACCAAATTTTAGGTTTCTTCATCACTAAGCAACAAACTTAAAAAACTATAAATGAAAGATTCATATTATATATAAATGGGTAAGAATTGAAATTACATAATCAAGATCAATATTATTTGTATTCGCCATATTCTCATTGGATTATGGTATATTATATGTAAAAAGAAATTCAATATTTTTCTTCTCCATCACCAAATTTTAGGTTTCTTCATCACTAAGGAACAAAGTTAAAAAACTATAAATGAATGATTCATATTATATATAAATGGGTAACTAGTGAAATTACATAATCAAGATCACTAATATTTGTATTCGCCATATTCACATTGTATTATGGTATATTATATGTAAAAAACATTCAATATTATTCTTCTCCATCACCAAATTTTAGGTTTCTTCATCACTAAGCAACAAAGTTAAAAAACTATAAATGAATGATTCATTATATATATAAAATGGGTAACAAGTGATATTACATAATCGAGATCAATATTATTTGTGTTCGCCATATTCACATTGTCTTATGGTATATTATATGTAAAAAAAATCAATATTTTTCTTCTCCATCACCAAATTTTAGGTTACTTATCACTAAGCAACAAAGTTTAAAAACTATAAATGAATGATTTATATTATATATAAGTGGGTAAGAAATGAAATTACATAATCAAGATCAATATTATTTGTATTCGCCATATTCACATTGTATTATGGTATATTATATGTAAAAAAAAGTCAATATTTTTCTTCTCCATCACAAAATTTTAGGTTTCTTTTTCACTAAGCAACAAAGTTAAAAATTTATAAATGAATGATTCATATTATATATAAATGGGTACTAAATGAAATTACATAAACAAGATCAATATTATTTGTATTGTCCATATTCACATTGTGTTAGGGTATATTATATGTAAAAAATTCAATATTTTTCTTCTCCATCACCAAATTTTAGGTTTCTTCATCACTAAGCAACAAAGTTAAAAAACTATAATTGAATGATTCATATTATATAGAAATGGGTAATAAATCAAATTACATAATCAAGATCAATATTATTTTTATTCGCCATATTAACATTGTGTTATGGTATATTATATGGAAAAAAATTCAATATTTTTCTTCTCCATCACCAAATCTTAGGTTTCTTCATCACTAAGCAACAAAGTTAAAAAACTAAAAATAAATGATTCATATTAAAAATAGATGGGTAAGAAGTGAAATTACATAATCAAGATCAATATTATTTGTATTCTCCATATTCACATTGTATTATGGTATATTATATATAAAAAATTCAATATTTTTCTTCTCCATCACCAAATTTTAGGTTTCTTCATCACTAAGCAACAAAGTTAAAAAACTATATTGAATGATTCATATTATATAGAAATTGTAATAAACTAAATTACATAATCAAGATCAATATTATTTGTATTCGCCATATTCACATTGTATTATGGTATATTATATGTAAAAAACTTCAATATTTTTCTTCTCCATCACTCAATTTTAGGTTTCTTCATCACTAAGCAACATAGTTAAAAAATTGTATATGAATATTCATAATATATATAAATTGGTAACAAGTGAAATCACATAATTAGGATTACTAATATTTGTATTCGCCATATTCAGACTGTATTATGGTATTTTATATGTAACAAATTCAATGTTTTTCTTCTCCATCACCAAATTTTAGGTTTCTTCATCACTAAGCAACAAATGTTAAAAAAAAACTATAAATGAATGATTCATATTATATATAAATGGGAAATAAATGAAATTACATAATCAAGATTTATGCTATTTCTACTCGCCATATTTACATTGTATTATGGTATAGTATATGTAAAAAAAATCAATATTTTTCTTTCCATCACCAAATTCTAGGTTTCTTCATCACTAACCATTAAAGTTAAAAAACTATAAATGAATTATTCATATTATATATAAATGGGAAAGAAATTAAATTACATAATCCAGATGAATATTATTTATATTCGCCATACTCACATTGTCTAATGGTATATTATATGTAAAAAAAATCAATATTTTTCTTCTCCATCACCAAATTTTAGGATTCCTCATCACTAAGCAACAAAGTTAAAAAAATATAAATGAATGATTCATATTATATATAAATGGGTAAGAAATGAAATTACATAATCAAGATCAATATTATTTGTGTTCGCCATATTCACATTGTATTATGGTATATTATATGTAAAAAAATTCAATATATTTCTTCTGCATCACCAAATTTTAGGTTTCTTCATCACTAAGCAACAAAGTTAAAAAACAATAAATTAATGACTCATATTATATATAAATGGGTAAGAAATTAAATTACATAATCCAGATGAATATTATTTATATTCGCCATATTCACATTGTATTAGGGTATACTCTATGTAAAAAAATTCGAAATTTTTCTTCTCCATCTCTAAATTTTAGGTTTCTTCATCACTAAGCAACAAAGTTAAAAAACTATAAATGAATGATTTATATTATATATAAATGGGTAACAAGTGAAATTACATAATTAAGATCAATATTATTTGTGTTCGCCATATTCACATTGTATTATGGTATATTATATGTAAAAAAATCGATATTTTTCTTCTCCATCACCAAATTTTAGGTTTCTTCAAGACTAATCAACAAAGTTAAAAAACCATAAATGAACGATTCATATTATATATGAATGGGTAAGAAATGAAATTACATAATCAGATCAATATTATTTATATTCGCCATATTCCAATTGTATTATGGTATATTATATGTAAAAAATTCAATATTTTTCTCTCCATCACCAAATTTAAGGTTTCTTCATCAATAAGCAACATAGTTTTAAAACTATAAACGAATGATCCATATTATATATAAATGGGTCAAAAATGAAATTACATAATCAAGATCAATATTATTTGTATTCGCCATATTCGCATTGTATTATGGTATATTATATGTAAAAAAACTTAATATTTTTCTTCTTCTTCACCAAATTTTAGGTTTCTTCATCAATAATCCAGATGAATTTTAGGTTTCGTCTTCTTCACCATAAAAGATTGATTCATATTATATATAAATGTGTAAGAAATGTAACTACATAATCCAGATGAATATGATTTATTTTCGCGATATTCACATTGTATTATGGTATATTATATGTAAAAAAAATCAATATTTTTCTTCTCCATCACTTAATTTTAGGTTTATTAATATGTAAGAAACAAAGTTAAAAAACTATAAATGAAAGATTCATATTATATATAAATGGGTAAGAAATTAAATTACATAATCAAGATCAATATTATTTGTATTCGCCATATTCACATTGTATTATGGTATATTATATGTAAAAAAAATTCAATATTTTTCTTCTCCATCACCAAATTTTAGGTTTCTTCATCACTAAGCAACAAAATTAAAAAACTATAAATGAATGATTCATAATATATATAAATGGGTAACAAGTGAAATTACATAATCAGGATCACTAATATTTGTATTCTCCATATTCACACTGTATTATGGTATATTATATGTAAAAAACATTCAATATTTTTCTTCTCCATCACCAAATTTTAGGTTTCTTCATCACTAAGCAACAAAGTTAAAAAACTATAAATGAATGATCCAAATTATATATAAATGGGTAAAAAATGAAATTACATAATAAAGATCACTAATATTTGTATTCCCCATATTCACACTGTATTATGGTATATTATATGTAAAAAACATTCAATATTTTCTGCTCCATCACCAAATTTTAGGTTTCTTCATCACTAAGCAACAAACTTAAAAAATATAAATGAAAGATTCATATTATATATAAATGGGTAAGAATTGAAATTACATAATCAAGATCAATATTATTTGTATTCGCCATATTCTCATTGGATTATGGTATATTATATGTAAAAAGAAATTCAATTTTTCTTCTCCATCACCAAATTTTAGGTTTCTTCATCACTAAGGAACAAAGTTAAAAAACTATAAATGAATGATTCATATTATATATAAATGGGTAACTAGTGAAATTACATAATCAAGATCACTAATATTGTATTCGCCATATTCACATTGTATTATGGTATATTATATGTAAAAAACATTCAATATATTCTTCTCCATCACAAATTTTAGGTTTCTTCATCACTAAGCAGCAAAGTTAAAAAACAATAAATGAATGATTATATTATATATAAATGGGTAACAAGTGATATTACATAATCGAGATCAATATTATTTGTGTCGCCATATTCACATTGTCTTATGGTATATTATATGTAAAAAAATCAATATTTTTCTTCCCATCACCTAATTCTAGGTTTCTTCACTCACTAACCATAAAGTTAAAAAACTATAAATGAATGATTCATATTATATATAAATGGGAAAGAAATTAAATTACATAATCCAGATGAATATTATTATATTCGCCATACTCACATTGTCTAATGGTATATTATATGTAAAAAAAAATCAATTTTTTCTTCTCCATCACCAAATTTTAGGATTCCTCATCACTAAGCAACAAAGTTAAAAAATATAAATGAATGATTCATTTATATATAAATGGGTAAGAAATGAAATTACATAATCAAGATCAATATTATTTGTGTTCGCCATATTCACATTGTATTATGGTATATTATATGTAAAAAAATTCAATATATTTCTTCTGCATCACCAAATTTTAGGTTTCTTCATCACTAAGCAACAAAGTTAAAAAACAATAAATTAATGACTCATATTATATATAAATGGGTAAGAAATTAAATTACATAATCCAGATGAATATTATTTATATTCGCCATATTCACATTGTATTAGGGTATACTCTATGTAAAAAAATTCGAAATTTTTCTTCTCCATCTCTAAATTTTAGGTTTCTTCATCACTAAGCAACAAAGTTAAAAAACTATAAATGAATGATTTATATTATATATAAATGGGTAACAAGTGAAATTACATAATTAAGATCAATATTATTTGTGTTCGCCATATTCACATTGTATTATGGTATATTATATGTAAAAAAATCGATATTTTTCTTCTCCATCACCAAATTTTAGGTTTCTTCAAGACTAATCAACAAAGTTAAAAAACCATAAATGAACGATTCATATTATATATGAATGGGTAAGAAATGAAATTACATAATCAGATCAATATTATTTATATTCGCCATATTCCAATTGTATTATGGTATATTATATGTAAAAATTCAATATTTTTTCTCCCATCACCAAATTTAAGGTTTCTTCATCAATAAGCAACATAGTTTTAAAACTATAAACGAATGATCCATATTATATATAAATGGGTCAAAAATGAAATTACATAATCAAGATCAATATTATTTGTATTCGCCATATTCGCATTGTATTATGGTATATTATATGTAAAAAAAATTAATATTTTTCTTCTTCTTCACCAAATTTTAGGTTTCTTCATCAATAATCCAGATGAATTTTAGGTTTCGTCTTCTTCACCATAAGATTGATTCATATTATATATAAATGTGTAAGAATGTAAACTACATAATCCAGATGAATATGATTTATTTTCGCGATATTCACATTGTATTATGGTATATTATATGTAAAAAAAATCAATATTTTTCTTCTCCATCACTTAATTTTAGGTTTATAATATGTAAGAAACAAAGTTAAAAAACTATAAATGAAGATTCATATTATAATAAATGGGTAAGAAATTAAATTACATAATCAAGATCAATATTATTTGTATTCGCCATATTCACATTGTATTATGGTATATTATATGTAAAAAAAATTCAATATTTTTCTTCTCCATCACCAAATTTTAGGTTTCTTCATCACTAAGCAACAAAATTAAAAAACTATAAATGAATGATTCATAATATATATAAATGGGTAACAAGTGAAATTACATAATCAGATCACTAATATTTGTATTCTCCATATTCACACTGTATTATGGTATATTATATGTAAAAAACATTCAATATTTTTCTTCTCCATCACCAAATTTTAGGTTTCTTCATCACTAAGCAACAAAGTTAAAAAACTATAAATGAATGATCCAAATTATATATAAATGGGTAAAAAATGAAATTACATAATAAAGATCACTAATATTTGTATTCCCCATATTCACACTGTATTATGGTATATTATATGTAAAAAACATTCAATATTTTTCTGCTCCATCACCAAATTTTAGGTTTCTTCATCACTAAGCAACAAACTTAAAAAACTATAAATGAAAGATTCATATTATATATAAATGGGTAAGAATTGAAATTACATAATCAAGATCAATATTATTTGTATTCGCCATATTCTCATTGGATTATGGTATATTATATGTAAAAAGAAATTCAATATTTTTCTTCTCCATCACCAAATTTTAGGTTTCTTCATCACTAAGGAACAAAGTTAAAAAACTATAAATGAATGATTCATATTATATATAAATGGGTAACTAGTGAAATTACATAATCAAGATCACTAATATTTGTATTCGCCATATTCACATTGTATTATGGTATATTATATGTAAAAAACATTCAATATTATTCTTCTCCATCACCAAATTTTAGGTTTCTTCATCACTAAGCAGCAAAGTTAAAAAACAATAAATGAATGATTATATTATATATAAATGGGTAACAAGTGATATTACATAATCGAGATCAATATTATTTGTGTTCGCCATATTCACATTGTCTTATGGTATATTATATGTAAAAAAAATCAATATTTTTCTTCCCATCACCTAATTCTAGGTTTCTTCATCACTAACCATTAAAGTTAAAAAACTATAAATGAATGATTCATATTATATATAAATGGGAAAGAAATTAAATTACATAATCCAGATGAATATTATTTATATTCGCCATACTCACATTGTCTAATGGTATATTATATGTAAAAAAAATCAATATTTTTCTTCTCCATCACCAAATTTTAGGATTCCTCATCACTAAGCAACAAAGTTAAAAAAATATAAATGAATGATTCATATTATATATAAATGGGTAAGAAATGAAATTACATAATCAAGATCAATATTATTTGTGTTCGCCATATTCACATTGTATTATGGTATATTATATGTAAAAAAATTCAATATATTTCTTCTGCATCACCAAATTTTAGGTTTCTTCATCACTAAGCAACAAAGTTAAAAAACAATAAATTAATGACTCATATTATATATAATGGGTAAGAAATTAAATTACATAATCCAGATGAATATTATTTATATTCGCCATATTCACATTGTATTAGGGTATACTATATGTAAAAAAATCGAAAATTTTTCTTCTCCATCTCCAAATTTTAGGTTTCTTCATCACTAAGCAACAAAGTTAAAAAACTAAAAATGAATGATTATATTATATATAAATGGGTAACAAGTGAAATTACATAATAAGATCAATATTATTTGTGTTCGCCATATTCACATTGTATTATGGTATATTATATGTAAAAAAATCGATATTTTTCTTCTCCATCACCAAATTTTAGGTTTCTTCAAGACTAATCAACAAAGTTAAAAAACCATAAATGAACGATTCATATATATATGAATGGGTAAGAAATGAAATTACATAATCAGATCAATATATTTATATTCGCCATATTCCAATTGTATTATGGTATATTATATGTAAAAAATTCAATATTTTTCTCTCCATCACCAAATTTAAGGTTTCTTCATCAATAAGCAACATAGTTTTAAAACTATAAACGAATGATCCATATTATATATAAATGGGTCAAAAATGAAATTACATAATCAAGATCAATATTATTTGTATTCGCCATATTCGCATTGTATTATGGTATATTATATGTAAAAAAACTTAATATTTTCTTCTTCTTCACCAAATTTTAGGTTTCTTCATCAATAATCAGATGAATTTTAGGTTTCGTCTTCTTCACCATAAAAGATTGATTCATATTATATACAAATGTGAGAAATGTAACTACATAATCCAGATGAATATGATTATTTTCGCGATATTCACATTGTATTATGGTATATATATGTAAAAAAAAATCTATTTTTCTTCTCCGTCACTTAATTTTAGGTTTATTAATCAGTAAGAAACAAAGTTAAAAAACTATAAATAAAGATTCATATTATATATAAATGGGTAGAAATTAAATTACATAATCAAGATCAATATTATTTGTATTCGCCATATTCACATTGGATTATGGTATATTATATGTAAAAAAAATTCAATATTTTTCTTCTCCATCACCAAATTTTAGGTTTCTTCATCACTAAGCAACAAAGTTAAAAAACTATAAATGAATGATTCATATATATATAAATGGGTAACAAGTGAATTACATAATCAGGATCAATATATTTGTATTCTCCATATTCACACTGTATTATGGTATATTATATGTAAAAAAATTCAATATTTTTCTTCTCCATCACCAAATTTTAGGTTTCTTCATCACTAAGCAACAAAGTTAAAAAACTATAAATGAATGATTCATATTATATATAAATGGGTAACAAGTGAAATTACATAATCAAGATCACTAAATTTGTATTCGTCATATTCACACTGTATTGGTATATTATATGTAAAAAACATTCAATATTTTTCTTCTCCATCACCAAATTTTAGGTTTGTTTCATCACTAAGCAACATAGTTTTAAAACTATAAATGAATGATCCATATTATATAAATGGGTAAAAATGAAATTACATAATCAAGATCAATAATATTTGTATTCCCCATATTCACATTGTATTATGGTATATTATATGTAAAAAAAATTCAATATTTTTCTTCTCCATCACCAAATTTTAGGTTTCTTCATCACTAAGGAACAAAGTTAAAAAACTATAAATGAATGATTCATATATATATAAATGGGTAACTAGTGAAATTACATAATCAAGATCACTAATATTTGTATTCGCCATATTCACATTGTATTATGGTATATTATATGTAAAAAACATTCAATATTATTCTTCTCCATCACCAAATTTTAGGTTTCTTCATCACTAAGCAGCAAAGTTAAAAAACAATAAATGAATGATTATATTATATATAAATGGGTAACAAGTGATATTACATAATCGAGATCATATTATTTGTGTTCGCCATATTCACATTGTCTTATGGTATATTATATGTAAAAAAATCAATATTTTTTTCCCATCACCTAATTCTAGGTTTCTTCATCACTAACCATTAAAGTTAAAAAACTATAAATGAATGATTCATATTATATATAAATGGGAAAGAAATTAAATTACATAATCCAGATGAATATTATTTATATTCGCCATACTCACATTGTCTAATGGTATATTATATGTAAAAAAAATCAATATTTTTCTTCTCCATCACCAAATTTTAGGATTCCTCATCACTAAGCAACAAAGTTAAAAAAATATAAATGAATGATTCATATTATATATAAATGGGTAAGAAATGAAATTATATAATCAAGATCAATATTATTTGTGTTCGCCATATTCACATTGTATTATGGTATATTATATGTAAAAAAATTCAATATATTTCTTCTGCATCACCAAATTTTAGGTTTCTTCATCACTAAGCAACAAAGTTAAAAAACAATAAATTAATGACTCATATTATATATAAATGGGTAAGAAATTAAATTACATAATCCAGATGAATATTATTTATATTCGCCATATTCACATTGTATTAGGGTATACTCTATGTAAAAAAATTCGAAATTTTTCTTCTCCATCTCCAAATTTTAGGTTTCTTCATCACTAAGCAACAAAGTTAAAAACTAAAATGAATGATTATATTATATAAAATGGGTAACAAGTGAAATTACATAATTAAGATCAATATTATTGTGTTCGCCATATTCACATTGTATTATGGTATATTATATGTAAAAAAATCGATATTTTTCTTCTCCATCACCAAATTTTAGGTTTCTTCAAGACTAATCAACAAAGTTAAAAAACCATAAATGAACGATTCATATTATATATGAATGGGTAAGAAATGAAATTACATAATCAGATCAATATTATTTATATTCGCCATATTCCAATTGTATTATGGTATATTATATGTAAAAAATTCAATATTTTTCTCTCCATCACCAAATTTAAGGTTTCTTCATCAATAAGCAACATAGTTTTAAAACTATAAACGAATGATCCATATTATATATAAATGGGTCAAAAATGAAATTACATAATCAAGATCAATATTATTTGTATTCGCCATATTCGCATTGTATTATGGTATATTATATGTAAAAAAAACTTAATATTTTTCTTCTTCTTCACCAAATTTTAGGTTTCTTCATCAATAATCCAGATGAATTTTAGGTTTCGTCTTCTTCACCATAAAAGATTGATTCATATTATATACAAATGTGTAAGAAATGTAACTACATAATCCAGATGAATATGATTTATTTTCGCGATATTCACATTGTATTATGGTATATTATATGTAAAAAAAATCAATATTTTTCTTCTCCGTCACTTAATTTTAGGTTTATTAATCAGTAAGAAACAAAGTTAAAAAACTATAAATTAAAGATTCATATTATATATAAATGGGTAAGAAATTAAATTACATAATCAAGATCAATATTATTTGTATTCGCCATATTCACATTGGATTATGGTATATTATATGTAAAAAAAATTCAATATTTTTCTTCTCCATCACCAAATTTTAGGTTTCTTCATCACTAAGCAACAAAATTAAAAAACTATAAATGAATGATTCATAATATATATAAATAGGTAACAAGTGAAATTACATAATCAGGATCACTAATATTTGTATTCTCCATATTCACACTGTATTATGGTATATTATATGTAAAAAACATTCAATATTTTTCTTCTCCATCACCAAATTTTAGGTTTCTTCATCACTAAGCAACAAAGTTAAAAAACTATAAATGAATGATTCATATTATATATAAATGGGTAACAAGTGAAATTACATAATCAAGATCACTAATATTTGTATTCGTCATATTCACACTGTATTACGGTATATTATATGTAAAAAACATTCAATATTTTCTTCTCCATCACCAAATTTTAGGTTTGTTCATCACTAAGCAACATAGTTTAAAACTATAAATGAATGATCCATATTATATATAATGGGTAAAAATGAAATTACATAATAAAGATCACTAATATTTGTATTCCCCATATTCACACTGTATTATGGTATATTATATGTAAAAAGAAATTCAATATTTTTCTTCTCCATCACCAAATTTTAGGTTTCTTCATCACTAAGGAACAAAGTTAGAAAACTATAAATGAATGATTCATATTATATATAAATGGGTAACTAGTGAAATTACATAATCAAGATCACTAATATTTGTATTCGCCATATTCACATTGTATTATGGTATATTATATGTAAAAAACATTCAATATTATTCTTCTCCATCACCAAATTTTAGGTTTCTTCATCACTAAGCAACAAAGTTAAAAAACTATAAATGAATGATTATATTATATATAAATGGGTAACAAGTGATATTACATAATCGAGATCAATATTATTTGTGTTCGCCATATTCACATTGTCTTATGGTATATTATATGTAAAAAAAATCAATATTTTTCTTCTCCATCACCAAATTTTAGGTTACTTATCACTAAGCAACAAAGTTTAAAAACTATAAATGAATGATTTATATTATATATAAGTGGGTAAGAAATGAAATTACATAATCAAGATCAATATTATTTGTATTCGCCATATTCACATTGTATTATGGTATATTATATGTAAAAAAAAGTCAATATTTTTCTTCTCCATCACAAAATTTTAGGTTTCTTTTTCACTAAGCAACAAAGTTAAAAATTTATAAATGAATGATTCATATTATATATAAATGGGTACTAAAAGAAATTACATAAACAAGATCAATATTATTTGTATTGTCCATATTCACATTGTGTTAGGGTATATTATATGTAAAAAATTCAATATTTTTCTTCTCCATCACCAAATTTTAGGTTTCTTCATCACTAAGCAACAAAGTTAAAAAACTATAATTGAATGATTCATATTATATAGAAATGGGTAATAAATCAAATTACATAATCAAGATCAATATTATTTTTATTCGCCATATTAACATTGTGTTATGGTATATTATATGGAAAAAAATTCAATATTTTTCTTCTCCATCACCAAATCTTAGGTTTCTTCATCACTAAGCAACAAAGTTAAAAAACTAAAAATAAATGATTCATATTAAAAATAAATGGGTAAGAAGTGAAATTACATAATCAAGATCAATATTATTTGTATTCTCCATATTCACATTGTATTATGGTATATTATATATAAAAAATTCAATATTTTTCTTCTCCATCACCAAATTTTAGGTTTCTTCATCACTAAGCAACAAAGTTAAAAAACTATATTTGAATGATTCATATTATATAGAAATTGGTAATAAACTAAATTACATAATCAAGATCAATATTATTTGTATTCGCCATATTCACATTGTATTATGGTATATTATATGTAAAAAACTTCAATATTTTTCTTCTCCATCACTCAATTTTAGGTTTCTTCATCACTAAGCAACATAGTTAAAAAATTGTATATGAATATTCATAATATATATAAATTGGTAACAAGTGAAATCACATAATTAGGATTACTAATATTTGTATTCGCCATATTCAGACTGTATTATGGTATTTTATATGTAACAAATTCAATGTTTTTCTTCTCCATCACCAAATTTTAGGTTTCTTCATCACTAAGCAACAAATGTTAAAAAAAAACTATAAATGAATGATTCATATTATATATAAATGGGAAATAAATGAAATTACATAATCAAGATTTATGCTATTTCTATTCGCCATATTTACATTGTATTATGGTATAGTATATGTAAAAAAAATCAATATTTTTCTTTCCATCACCAAATTCTAGGTTTCTTCATCACTAACCATTAAAGTTAAAAAACTATAAATGAATGATTCATATTATATATAAATGGGAAAGAAATTAAATTACATAATCCAGATGAATATTAATTATATTCGCCATACTCACATTGTCTAATGGTATATTATATGTAAAAAAAATCAATATTTTTCTTCTCCATCACCAAATTTTAGGATTCCTCATCACTAAGCAACAAAGTTAAAAAAATATAAATGAATGATTCATATTATATATAAATGGGTAAGAAATGAAATTACATAATCAAGATCAATATTATTTGTGTTCGCCATACTCACATTGTATTATGGTATATTATATATAAAAAAAATTCAATATATTTCTTCTGCATCACCAAATTTTAGGTTTCTTCATCACTAAGCAACAAAGTTAAAAAACAATAAATTAATGACTCATATTATATATAAATGGGTAAGAAATTAAATTACATAATCCAGATGAATATTATTTATATTCGCCATATTCACATTGTATTAGGGTATACTCTATGTAAAAAAATTCGAAATTTTTCTTCTCCATCTCTAAATTTTAGGTTTCTTCATCACTAAGCAACAAAGTTAAAAAACTATAAATGAATGATTTATATTATATATAAATGGGTAACAAGTGAAATTACATAATTAAGATCAATATTATTTGTGTTCGCCATATTCACATTGTATTATGGTATATTATATGTAAAAAAATCGATATTTTTCTTCTCCATCACCAAATTTTAGGTTTCTTCAAGACTAATCAACAAAGTTAAAAAACCATAAATGAACGATTCATATTATATATGAATGGGTAAGAAATGAAATTACATAATCAGATCAATATTATTTATATTCGCCATATTCCAATTGTATTATGGTATATTATATGTAAAAAATTCAATATTTTTCTCTCCATCACGAAATTTAAGGTTTCTTCATCACTAAGCAACATAGTTTTAAAACTATAAACGAATGATCCATATTATATATAAATGGGTCAAAAATGAAATTACATAATCAAGATCAATATTATTTGTATTCGCCATATTCGCATTGTATTATGGTATATTATATGTAAAAAAACTTAATATTTTTCTTCTTCTTCACCAAATTTTAGGTTTCTTCATCAATAATCCAGATGAATTTTAGGTTTCGTCTTCTTCACCATAAAAGATTGATTTATATATATAAATGTGTAAGAAATGTAACTACATAATCCAGATGAATATGATTTATTTCGCGATATTCACATTGTATTATGGTATATTATATGTAAAAAAAATCAATATTTTTCTTCTCCATCACTTAATTTTAGGTTTATTAATCAGTAAGAAACAAAGTTAAAAAACTATAAATGAAAGATTCATATTATATATAAATGGGTAAGAAATTAAATTACATAATCAAGATCAATATTATTTGTATTCGCCAAATTCACATTGTATTATGGTATATTATATGTAAAAAAAATTCAATATTTTTCTTCTCCATCACCAAATTTTAGGTTTCTTCATCACTAAGCAACAAAATTAAAAAACTATAAATGAATGATTCATAATATATATAAATGGGTAACAAGTGAAATTACATAATCAGGATCACTAATATTTGTATTCTCCATATTCACACTGTATTATGGTATATTATATGTAAAAAACATTCAATATTTTTCTTCTCCATCACCAAATTTTAGGTTTCTTCATCACTAAGCAACAAAGTTAAAAAACTATAAATGAATGATTCATATTATATAAATGGGTAACAAGTGAAATTACATAATCAAGATCACTAATATTTGTATTCGTCATATTCACACTGTATTACGGTATATTATATGTAAAAAACATTCAATATTTTTCTTCTCCATCACCAAATTTTAGGTTTGTTCATCACTAAGCAACATAGTTTTAAAACTATAAATGAATGATCCATATTATATATAAATGGGTAAAAAATGAAATTACATAATAAAGATCACTAATATTTGTATTCCCCATATTCACACTGTATTATGGTATATTATATGTAAAAAACATTCAATATTTTTCTGCTCCATCACCAAATTTTAGGTTTCTTCATCACTAAGCAACAAACTTAAAAAACTATAAATGAAAGATTCATATTATATATAAATGGGTAAGAATTGAAATTACATAATCAAGATCAATATTATTTGTATTCGCCATATTCTCATTGGATTATGGTATATTATATGTAAAAAGAAATTCAATATTTTTCTTCTCCATCACCAAATTTTAGGTTTCTTCATCACTAAGGAACAAAGTTAGAAAACTATAAATGAATGATTCATATTATATATAAATGGGTAACTAGTGAAATTACATAATCAAGATCACTAATATTTGTATTCGCCATATTCACATTGTATTATGGTATATTATATGTAAAAAACATTCAATATTATTCTTCTCCATCACCAAATTTTAGGTTTCTTCATCACTAAGCAACAAAGTTAAAAAACTATAAATGAATGATTATATTATATATAAATGGGTAACAAGTGATATTACATAATCGAGATCAATATTATTTGTGTTCGCCATATTCACATTGTCTTATGGTATATTATATGTAAAAAAAATCAATATTTTTCTTCTCCATCACCAAATTTTAGGTTACTTATCACTAAGCAACAAAGTTTAAAAACTATAAATGAATGATTTATATTATATATAAGTGGGTAAGAAATGAAATTACATAATCAAGATCAATATTATTTGTATTCGCCATATTCACATTGTATTATGGTATATTATATGTAAAAAAAAGTCAATATTTTTCTTCTCCAACACCAAATTTTAGGTTTCTTTTTCACTAAGCAACAAAGTTAAAAATTTATAAATGAATGATTCATATTATATATAAATGGGTACTAAATGAAATTACATAAACAAGATCAATATTATTTGTATTGTCCATATTCACATTGTGTTAGGGTATATTATATGTAAAAAATTCAATATTTTTCTTCTCCATCACCAAATTTTAGGTTTCTTCATCACTAAGCAACAAAGTTAAAAAACTATAATTGAATGATTCATATTATATAGAAATGGGTAATAAATCAAATTACATAATCAAGATCAATATTATTTTTATTCGCCATATTAACATTGTGTTATGGTATATATATGGAAAAAAATTCAATATTTTTCTTCTCCATCACCAAATCTTAGGTTTCTTCATCACTAAGCAACAAAGTTAAAAAACTAAAAATAAATGATTCATATTAAAAATAAATGGGTAAGAAGTGAAATTACATAATCAAGATCAATATTATTGTATTCTCCATATTCACATTGTATTATGGTATTATATATAAAAAATTCAATATTTTTCTTCTCCATCACCAAATTTTAGGTTTCTTCATCACTAAGCAACAAAGTTAAAAAACTATATTTGAATGATTCATATTATATAGAAATTGGTAATAAACTAAATTACATAATCAAGATCAATATTATTTGTATTCGCCATATTCACATTGTATTATGGTATATTATATGTAAAAAACTTCAATATTTTCTTCTCCATCACTCAATTTTAGGTTTCTTCATCACTAAGCAACATAGTTAAAAAATTGTATATGAATATTCATAATATATATAAATTGGTAACAAGTGAAATCACATAATTAGGATTACTAATATTTGTATTCGCCATATTCAGACTGTATTATGGTATTTTATATGTAACAAATTCAATGTTTTTCTTCTCCATCACCAAATTTTAGGTTTCTTCATCACTAAGCAACAAATGTTAAAAAAAAACTATAAATGAATGATTCATATTATATATAAATGGGAAATAAATGAAATTACATAATCAAGATTTATGCTATTTCTATTCGCCATATTTACATTGTATTATGGTATAGTATATGTAAAAAAAATCAATATTTTTCTTTCCATCACCAAATTCTAGGTTTCTTCATCACTAACCATTAAAGTTAAAAAACTATAAATGAATGATTCATATTATATATAAATGGGAAGAAATTAAATTACATAATCCAGATGAATATTATTTATATTCGCCATACTCACATTGTCTAATGGTATATTATATGTAAAAAAAATCAATATTTTTCTTCTCCATCACCAAATTTTAGGATTCCTCATCACTAAGCAACAAAGTTAAAAAAATATAAATGAATGATTCATATTATATATAAATGGGTAAGAAATGAAATTACATAATCAAGATCAATATTATTTGTGTTCGCCATATTCACATTGTATTATGGTATATTATATGTTAAAAACATTCAATATTTTTCTTCTGCATCACCAAATGTTAGGTTTCTTCATCACTAAGCAACAAAGTTAAAAAACAATAAATTAATGACTCATATTATATATAAATGGGTAAGAAATTAAATTACATAATCCAGATGAATATTATTTATATTCGCCATATTCACATTGTATTAGGGTATACTCTATGTAAAAAAATTCGAAATTTTTCTTCTCCATCTCTAAATTTTAGGTTTCTTCATCACTAAGCAACAAAGTTAAAAAACTATAAATGAATGATTTATATTATATATAAATGGGTAACAAGTGAAATTACATAATTAAGATCAATATTATTTGTGTTCGCCATATTCACATTGTATTATGGTATATTATATGTAAAAAAATCGATATTTTTCTTCTCCATCACCAAATTTTAGGTTTCTTCAAGACTAATCAACAAAGTTAAAAAACCATAAATGAACGATTCATATTATATATGAATGGGTAAGAAATGAAATTACATAATCAGATCAATATTATTTATATTCGCCATATTCCAATTGTATTATGGTATATTATATGTAAAAAATTCAATATTTTTCTCTCCATCACCAAATTTAAGGTTTCTTCATCACTAAGCAACATAGTTTTAAAACTATAAACGAATGATCCATATTATATATAAATGGGTCAAAAATGAAATTACATAATCAAGATCAATATTATTTGTATTCGCCATATTCGCATTGTATTATGGTATATTATATGTAAAAAAAACTTAATATTTTTCTTCTTCTTCACCAAATTTTAGGTTTCTTCATCAATAATCCAGATGAATTTTAGGTTTCGTCTTCTTCACCATAAAAGATTGATTCATATTATATACAAATGTGTAAGAAATGTAACTACATAATCCAGATGAATATGATTTATTTTCGCGATATTCACATTGTATTATGGTATATTATATGTAAAAAAAATCAATATTTTTCTTCTCCATCACTTAATTTTAGGTTTATTAATCAGTAAGAAACAAAGTTAAAAAACTATAAATTAAAGATTCATATTATATATAAATGGGTAAGAAATTAAATTACATAATCAAGATCAATATTATTGTATTCGCCATATTCACATTGGATTATGGTATATTATATGTAAAAAAAATTCAATATTTTTCTTCTCCATCACCAAATTTTAGGTTTCTTCATCACTAAGCAACAAAATTAAAAAACTATAAATGAATGATTCATAATATATATAAATGGGTAACAAGTGAAATTACATAATCAGGATCACTAATATTTGTATTCTCCATATTCACACTGTATTATGGTATATTATATGTAAAAAACATTCAATATTTTTCTTCTCCATCACCAAATTTTAGGTTTCTTCATCACTAAGCAACAAAGTTAAAAAACTATAAATGAATGATTCATATTATATATAAATGGGTAACAAGTGAAATTACATAATCAAGATCACTAATATTTGTATTCGTCATATTCACACTGTATTACGGTATATTATATGTAAAAAACATTCAATATTTTTCTTCTCCATCACCAAATTTTAGGTTTGTTCATCACTAAGCAACATAGTTTTAAAACTATAAATGAATGATCCATATTATATATAAATGGGTAAGAATTGAAATTACATAATCAAGATCAATATTATTTGTATTCGCCATATTCTCATTGGATTATGGTATATTATATGTAAAAAGAAATTCAATATTTTTCTTCTCCATCACCAAATTTTAGGTTTCTTCATCACTAAGGAACAAAGTTAAAAAACTATAAATGAATGATTCATATTATATATAAATGGGTAACTAGTGAAATTACATAATCAAGATCACTAATATTTGTATTCGCCATATTCACATTGTATTATGGTATATTATATGTAAAAAACATTCAATATTATTCTTCTCCATCACCAAATTTTAGGTTTCTTCATCACTAAGCAACAAAGTTAAAAAACTATAAATGAATGATTATATTATATATAAATGGGTAACAAGTGATATTACATAATCGAGATCAATATTATTTGTGTTCGCCATATTCACATTGTCTTATGGTATATTATATGTAAAAAAAATCAATATTTTTCTTCTCCATCACCAAATTTTAGGTTACTTATCACTAAGCAACAAAGTTTAAAAACTATAAATGAATGATTTATATTATATATAAGTGGGTAAGAAATGAAATTACATAATCAAGATCAATATTATTTGTTATCGCCATATTCACATTGTATTATGGTATATTATATGTAAAAAAAGTCAATATTTTTCTTCTCCATCACAAAATTTTAGGTTTCTTTTTCACTAAGCAACAAAGTTAAAAATTTATAAATGAATGATTCATATTATATATAAATGGGTACTAAATGAAATTACATAAACAAGATCAATATTATTTGTATTGTCCATATTCACATTGTGTTAGGGTATATTATATGTAAAAAATTCAATATTTTTCTTCTCCATCACCAAATTTTAGGTTTCTTCATCACTAAGCAACAAAGTAAAAAACTATAATTGAATGATTCATATTATATAGAAATGGGTAATAAATCAAATTACATAATCAAGATCAATATTATTTTTATTCGCCATATTAACATTGTGTTATGGTATATTATATGGAAAAAAATTCAATATTTTCTTCTCCATCACCAAATCTTAGGTTTCTTCATCACTAAGCAACAAAGTTAAAAACTAAAAATAATGATTCATATTAAAAATAAATGGGTAAGAAGTGAAATTACATAATCAAGATCAATATTATTTGTATTCTCCATATTCACATTGTATTATGGTATATTATATATAAAAAATTCAATATTTTTCTTCTCCATCACCAAATTTTAGGTTTCTTCATCACTAAGCAACAAAGTTAAAAAACTATATTTGAATGATTCATATTATATAGAAATTGGTAATAAACTAAATTACATAATCAAGATCAATATTATTTGTATTCGCCATATTCACATTGTATTATGGTATATTATATGTAAAAAACTTCAATATTTTTCTTCTCCATCACTCAATTTTAGGTTTCTTCATCACTAAGCAACATAGTTAAAAAATTGTATATGAATATTCATAATATATATAAATTGGTAACAAGTGAAATCACATAATTAGGATTACTAATATTTGTATTCGCCATATTCAGACTGTATTATGGTATTTTATATGTAACAAATTCAATGTTTTTCTTCTCCATCACCAAATTTTAGGTTTCTTCATCACTAAGCCACAAATGTTAAAAAAAACTATAAATGAATGATTCATATTATATATAAATGGGAAATAAATGAAATTACATAATCAAGATTTATGCTATTTCTATTCGCCATATTTACATTGTATTATGGTATAGTATATGTAAAAAAAATCAATATTTTTCTTCCCATCACCAAATTCTAGGTTTCTTCATCACTAACCATTAAAGTTAAAAAACTATAAATGAATGATTCATATTATATATAAATGGGAAAGAAATTAAATTACATAATCCAGATGAATATTATTTATATTCGCCATACTCACATTGTCTAATGGTATATTATATGTAAAAAAAATCAATATTTTTCTTCTCCATCACCAAATTTTAGGATTCCTCATCACTAAGCAACAAAGTTAAAAAAATATAAATGAATGATTCATATTATATATAAATGGGTAAGAAATGAAATTACATAATCAAGATCAATATTATTTGTGTTCGCCATATTCACATTGTATTATGGTATATTATATGTAAAAAATCAATATATTTCTTCTGCATCACCAAATTTTAGGTTTCTTCATCACTAAGCAACAAAGTTAAAAAACAATAAATTAATGACTCATATTATATATAAATGGGTAAGAAATTAAATTACATAATCCAGATGAATATTATTTATATTCGCCATATTCACATTGTATTAGGGTATACTCTATGTAAAAAAATTCGAAATTTTTCTTCTCCATCTCTAAATTTTAGGTTTCTTCATCACTAAGCAACAAAGTTAAAAAACTATAAATGAATGATTTATATTATATATAAATGGGTAACAAGTGAAATTACATAATTAAGATCAATATTATTTGTGTTCGCCATATTCACATTGTATTATGGTATATTATATGTAAAAAAAATCGATATTTTTCTTCTCCATCACCAAATTTTAGGTTTCTTCAAGACTAATCAACAAAGTTAAAAAACCATAAATGAACGATTCATATTATATATGAATGGGTAAGAAATGAAATTACATAATCAGATCAATATTATTATATTCGCCATATTCCAATTGTATTATGGTATATTATATGTAAAAAATTCAATATTTTTCTCTCCATCACCAAATTTAGGTTTCTTCATCACTAAGCAACATAGTTTTAAAACTATAAACGAATGATCCATATTATATATAAATGGGTAAAAAATGAAATTACATAATCAAGATCAATATTATTTGTATTCGCCATATTCGCATTGTATTATGGTATATTATATGTAAAAAAACTTAATATTTTCTTCTTCTTCACCAAATTTTAGGTTTCTTCATCAATAATCCAGATGAATTTTAGGTTTCGTCTTCTTCACCATAAAAGATTGATTCATATTATATATAAATGTGTAAGAAATGTAACTACATAATCAAGATGAATATGATTTATTTTCGCGATATTCACATTGTATTATGGTATATTATATGTAAAAAAAATCAATATTTTTCTTCTCCATCACTTAATTTTAGGTTTATTAATCAGTAAGAAACAAAGTTAAAAAACTATAAATGAAAGATTCATATTATATATAAATGGGTAAGAAATTAAATTACATAATCAAGATCAATATTATTTGTATTCGCCATATTCACATTGTATTATGGTATATTATATGTAAAAAAAATTCAATATTTTTCTTCTCCATCACCAAATTTTAGGTTTCTTCATCACTAAGCAACAAAATTAAAAAACTATAAATGAATGATTCATAATATATATAAATGGGTAACAAGTGAAATTACATAATCAGGATCACTAATATTTGTATTCTCCATATTCACACTGTATTATGGTATATTATATGTAAAAAACATTCAATATTTTTCTTCTCCATCACCAAATTTTAGGTTTCTTCATCACTAAGCAACAAAGTTAAAAAACTATAAATGAATGATTCATATTATATATAAATGGGTAACAAGTGAAATTACATAATCAAGATCACTAATATTTGTATTCGTCATATTCACACTGTATTACGGTATATTATATGTAAAAAACATTCAATATTTTTCTTCTCCATCACCAAATTTTAGGTTTGTGCATCACTAAGCAACATAGTTTTAAAACTATAAATGAATGATCCATATTATATATAAATGGGTAAAAAATGAAATTACATAATAAAGATCACTAATATTTGTATTCGCCATATTCACACTGTATTATGGTATATTATATGTAAAAAACATTCAATATTTTTCTGCTCCATCACCAAATTTTAGGTTTCTTCATCACTAAGCAACAAACTTAAAAAACTATAAATGAAAGATTCATATTATATATAAATGGGTAAGAATTGAAATTACATAATCAAGATCAATATTATTTGTATTCGCCATATTCTCATTGGATTATGGTATATTATATGTAAAAAGAAATTCAATATTTTTCTTCTCCATCACCAAATTTTAGGTTTCCTTATCACTAAGGAACAAAGTTAAAAAACTATAAATGAATGATTCATATTATATATAAATGGGTAACTAGTGAAATTACATAATCAAGATCACTAATATTTGTATTCGCCATATTCACATTGTATTATGGTATATTATATGTAAAAAACATTCAATATATTCTTCTCCATCACCAAATTTTAGGTTTCTTCATCACTAAGCAACAAAGTTAAAAAACTATAAATGAATGATTATATATATATAAATGGGTAACAAGTGAAATTACATAATCGAGATCAATATTATTTGTGTTCGCCATATTCACATTGTCTTATGGTATATTATATGTAAAAAAAAATCAATATTTTTCTTCTCCATCACCAATTTTAGGTTACTTATCACTAAGCAACAAAGTTAAAAAACTATAAATGAATGATTTATATTATATATAAGTGGGTAAGAAATGAAATTACATAATCAAGATCAATATTATTTTATTCGCCATATTCACATTGTATTATGGTATATTATATGTAAAAAAAGTCAATATTTTTCTTCTCCATCACAAAATTTTAGGTTTCTTTTTCACTAAGCAACAAAGTTAAAAACTATAAATGAATGATTCATATTATATATAAATTGGTACTAAATGAAATTACATAAACAAGATCAATATTATTGTATTGTCCATATTCACATTGTGTTAGGGTATATTATATGTAAAAAATTCAATATTTTTTTCTCCATCACCAAATTTTAGGTTTCTTCATCACTAAGCAACAAAGTTAAAAAACTATAATGAATGATTCATATTATATAGAAATGGGTAATAAATCAAATTACATAATCAAGATCAATATATTTTTATTCGCCATATTCACATTGTGTTATGGTATATTATATGGAAAAAAATTCAATATTTTTCTTCTCCATCACCAAATCTTAGGTTTCTTCATCACTAAGCAACAAAGTTAAAAAACTAAAAATAAATGATTCATATTAAAAATAAATGGGTAAGAAGTGAAATTACATAATCAAGATCAATATTATTTGTATTCTCCATATTCACATTGTATTATGGTATATTATATATAAAAAATTCAATATTTTTCTTCTCCATCACCAAATTTTAGGTTTCTTCATCACTAAGCAACAAAGTTAAAAAACTATATTTGAATGATTCATATTATATAGAAATTGGTAATAAACTAAATTACATAATCAAGATCAATATTATTTGTATTCGCCATATTCACATTGTATTATGGTATATTATATGTAAAAAACTTCAATATTTTCTTCTCCATCACTCAATTTTAGGTTTCTTCATCACTAAGCAACATAGTTAAAAAATTGTATATGAATATTCATAATATATATAAATTGGTAACAAGTGAAATCACATAATTAGAATTACTAATATTTGTATTCGCCATATTCAGACTGTATTATGGTATTTTATATGTAACAAATTCAATGTTTTTCTTCTCCATCACCAAATTTTAGGTTTCTTCATCACTAAGCAACAAATGTTAAAAAAAAACTATAAATGAATGATTCATATTATATATAAATGGGAAATAAATGAAATTACATAATCAAGATTTATGCTATTTCTATTCGCCATATTTACATTGTATTATGGTATAGTATATGTAAAAAAAATCAATATTTTTCTTTCCATCACCAAATTCTAGGTTTCTTCATCACTAACCATTAAAGTTAAAAAACTTAAAATAAATGATTCATATTATATATAAATGGGAAAGAAATTAAATTACATAATCCAGATGAATATTATTTATATTCGCCATACTCACATTGTCTAATGGTATATTATATGTAAAAAAAATCAATATTTTTCTTCTCCATCACCAAATTTTAGGATTCCTCATCACTAAGCAACAAAGTTAAAAAAATATAAATGAATGATTCATATTATATATAAATGGGTAAGAAATGAAATTACATAATCAAGATCAATATTATTTGTGTTCGCCATATTCACATTGTATTATGGTATATTATATGTAAAAAAATTCAATATATTTCTTCTGCATCACCAAATTTTAGGTTTCTTCATCACTAAGCAACAAAGTTAAAAAACAATAAATTAATGACTCATATTATATATAAATGGGTAAGAATTAAATTACATAATCCAGATGAATATTATTTATTCGCCATATTCACATTGTATTAGGGTATATTCTATGTAAAAAAATTCGAAATTTTTCTTCTCCATCTCTAAATTTTAGGTTTCTTCATCACTAAGCAACAAAGTTAAAAAACTATAAATGAATGATTTATATTATATATAAATGGGTAACAAGTGAAATTACATAATTAAGATCAATATTATTTGTGTTCGTCATATTCACATTGTATTATGGTATATTATATGTAAAAAAATCGATATTTTTCTTCTCCATCACCAAATTTTATGTTTCTTCAAGACTAATCAACAAAGTTAAAAAACCATAAATGAACGATTCATATTATATATGAATGGGTAAGAAATGAAATTACATAATCAGATCAATATTATTTATATTCGCCATATTCCAATTGTATTATGGTATATTATATGTAAAAAATTCAATATTTTTCTCTCCATCACCAAATTTAAGGTTTCTTCATCACTAAGCAACATAGTTTTAAAACTATAAACGAATGATCCATATTATATATAAATGGGTGAAAAATGAAATTACATAATCAAGATCAATATTATTTGTATTCGCCATATTCGCATTGTATTATGGTATAATATGTAAAAAAACTTAATATTTTTCTTCTTCTTCACCAAATTTTAGGTTTCTTCATCAATAATCTAGATGAATTTTAGGTTTTGTCTTCTTCACCATAAAAGATTGATTCATATTATATATAAATGTGTAAGAAATGTAACTACATAATCGAGATGAATATGATTTATTTTCGCGATATTCACATTGTATTATGGTATATTATATGTAAAAAAAATCAATATTTTTCTTCTCCATCACTTAATTTTAGGTTTATTAATCAGTAAGAAACAAAGTTAAAAAACTATAAATTAAAGATTCATATTATATATAAATGGGTAAGAAATTAAATTACATAATCAAGATCAATATAATTTGTATTCGCCATATTCACATTGTTTTATGGTATATTATATGTAAAAAAAATTCAATATTTTTCTTCTCCATCACCAAATTTTAGGTTTCTGCATCACTAAGCAACAAAATTAAAAAACTATAAATGAATGATTCATATTATATATAAATGGGTAACAAGTGAAATTACATAATCAGGATCACTAATATTTGTATTCTCCATATTCACACTGTATTATGGTATATTATATGTAAAAAACATTCAAAATTTCTTCTCCATCACCAAATTTTAGGTTTCTTCATCACTAAGCAACAAAGTTAAAAAAACTATAAATGAATGATTCATATTATATATAAATGGGTAACAAGTGAAATTACATAATCAAGATCACTAATATTTGTATTCGTCATATTCACACTGTATTACGGTATATTATATGTAAAAAACATTCAATATTTTTTCTCCATCACCAAATTTAGGTTTGTGCATCACTAAGCAACATAGTTTTAAAACTATAAATGAATGATCCATATTATATATAAATGGGTAAAAAATGAAATTACATAATAAAGATCACTAATATTTGTATTCCCCATATTCACACTGTATTATGGTATATTATATGTAAAAAGACATTCAATATTTTTCTGCTCCATCACCAAATTTTAGGTTTCTTCATCACTAAGCAACAAACTTAAAAAACTATAAATGAAAGATTCATATTATATATAAATGGGTAAGAATTGAAATTACATAATCAAGATCAATATTATTTGTATTCGCCATATTCTCATTGGATTATGGTATATTATATGTAAAAAGAAATTCAATATTTTTCTTCTCCATCACCAAATTTTAGGTTTCCTTATCACTAAGGAACAAAGTTAAAAAACTATAAATGAATGATTCATATTATATATAAATGGGTAACTAGTGAAATTACATAATCAAGATCACTAATATTTGTATTCGCCATATTCACATTGTATTATGGTATATTATATGTAAAAAACATTCAATATTATTCTTCTCCATCACCAAATTTTAGGTTTCTTCATCACTAAGCAACAAAGTTAAAAAACTATAAATGAATGATTATATTATATATAAATGGGTAACAAGTGATATTACATAATCGAGATCAATATTATTTGTGTTCGCCATATTCACATTGTCTTATGGTATATTATATGTAAAAAAAAATCAATATTTTTCTTCTCCATCACCAAATTTTAGGTTACTTATCACTAAGCAACAAAGTTAAAAAACTATAAATGAATGATTTATATTATATATAAGTGGGTAAGAAATGAAATTACATAATCAAGATCAATATTATTTTTATTCGCCATATTCACATTGTATTATGGTATATTATATGTAAAAAAAAGTCAATATTTTTCTTCTCCATCACAAAATTTTAGGTTTCTTTTTCACTAAGCAGCAAAGTTAAAAATTTATAAATGAATGATTCATATTATATATAAATTGGTACTAAATGAAATTACATAAACAAGATCAATATTATTTGTATTGTCCATATTCACATTGTGTTAGGGTATATTATATGTAAAAAATTCAATATTTTTCTTCTCCATCACCAAATTTTAGGTTTCTTCATCACTAAGCAACAAAGTTAAAAAACTATAATTGAATGATTCATATTATATAGAAATGGGTAATAAATCAAATTACATAATCAAGATCAATATTATTTTTATTCGCCATATTAACATTGTGTTATGGTATATTATATGGAAAAAAATTCAATATTTTTCTTCTCCATCACCAAATCTTAGGTTTCTTCATCACTAAGCAACAAAGTTAAAAAACTAAAAATAAATGATTCATATTAAAAATAAATGGGTAAGAAGTGAAATTACATAATCAAGATCAATATTATTTGTATTCTCCATATTCACATTGTATTATGGTATATTATATATAAAAATTCAATATTTTCTTCTCCATCACCAAATTTTAGGTTTCTTCATCACTAAGCAACAAAGTTAAAAACTATATTTGAATGATTCATATTATATAGAATTGGTAATAAACTAAATTACATAATCAAGATCAATATTATTTGTATTCGCCATATTCACATTGTATTATGGTATATTATATGTAAAAACTTCAATATTTTTCTCTCCATCCTCACCAATTTTAGTTTCTTCATCACTAAGCAACATAGTTAAAAAATTGTATATGAATATTCATAATATATATAAATTGGTAACAAGTGAAATCACATAATTAGAATTACTAATATTTGTATTCGCCATATTCAGACTGTATTATGGTATTTTATATGTAACAAATTCAATGTTTTTCTTCTCCATCACCAAATTTTAGGTTTCTTCATCACTAAGCAACAAATGTTAAAAAAAAAACTATAAATGAATGATTCATATTATATATAAATGGGAAATAAATGAAATTACATAATCAAGATTTATGCTATTTCTATTCGCCATATTTACATTGTATTATGGTATAGTATATGTAAAAAAAATCAATATTTTTCTTTCCATCACCAAATTCTAGGTTTCTTCATCACTAACCATTAAAGTTAAAAAACTTAAAATAAATGATTCATATTATATATAAATGGGAAAGAAATTAAATTACATAATCCAGATGAATATTATTTATATTCGCCATACTCACATTGTCTAATGGTATATTATATGTAAAAAAAATCAATATTTTTCTTCTCCATCACCAAATTTTAGGATTCCTCATCACTAAGCAACAAAGTTAAAAAAATATAAATGAATGATTCATATTATATATAAATGGGTAAGAAATGAAATTACATAATCAAGATCAATATTATTTGTGTTCGCCATATTCACATTGTATTATGGTATATTATATGTAAAAAAATTCAATATATTTCTTCTGCATCACCAAATTTTAGGTTTCTTCATCACTAAGCAACAAAGTTAAAAAACAATAAATTAATGACTCATATTATATATAAATGGGTAAGAAATTAAATTACATAATCCAGATGAATATTATTTATATTCGCCATATTCACATTGTATTAGGGTATATTCTATGTAAAAAAATTCGAAATTTTTCTTCTCCATCTCTAAATTTTAGGTTTCTTCATCACTAAGCAACAAAGTTAAAAAACTATAAATGAATGATTTATATTATATATAAATGGGTAACAAGTGAAATTACATAATTAAGATCAATATTATTTGTGTTCGTCATATTCACATTGTATTATGGTATATTATATGTAAAAAAATCGATATTTTTCTTCTCCATCACCAAATTTTATTTCTTCAAGACTAATCAACAAAGTTAAAAAACCATAAATGAACGATTCATATTATATATGAATGGGTAAGAAATGAAATTACATAATCAGATCAATATTATTTATATTCGCCATATTCCAATTGTATTATGGTATATTATATGTAAAAATTCAATATTTTTCTCTCCATCACCAAATTTAAGGTTTCTTCATCACTAAGCAACATAGTTTTAAACTATAAACGAATGATCCATATTATATATAAATGGGAAAAATGAAATTACATAATCAAGATCAATATTATTTGTATTCGCCATATTCGCATTGTATTATGGTATATTATATGTAAAAAAAACTTAATATTTTTCTTCTTCTTCACCAAATTTTAGGTTTCTTCATCAATAATCTAGATGAATTTTAGGTTTTGTCTTCTTCACCATAAAAGATTGATTCATATTATATATAAATGTGTAAGAAATGTAACTACATAATCGAGATGAATATGATTTATTTTCGCGATATTCACATTGTATTATGGTATATTATATGTAAAAAAAATCAATATTTTTCTTCTCCATCACTTAATTTTAGGTTTATTAATCAGTAAGAAACAAAGTTAAAAAACTATAAATTAAAGATTCATATTATATATAAATGGGTAAGAAATTAAATTACATAATCAAGATCAATATAATTTGTATTCGCCATATTCACATTGTTTTATGGTATATTATATGTAAAAAAAATTCAATATTTTTCTTCTCCATCACCAAATTTTAGGTTTCTGCATCACTAAGCAACAAAATTAAAAAACTATAAATGAATGATTCATATTATATATAAATGGGTAACAAGTGAAATTACATAATCAGGATCACTAATATTTGTATTCTCCATATTCACACTGTATTATGGTATATTATATGTAAAAAACATTCAATATTTTTCTTCTCCATCACCAAATTTTAGGTTTCTTCATCACTAAGCAACAAAGTTAAAAAACTATAAATGAATGATTCATATTATATATAAATGGGTAACAAGTGAAATTACATAATCAAGATCACTAATATTTGTATTCGTCATATTCACACTGTATTATGGTATATTATATGTAAAAAACATTCAATATTTTTTTTCTCCATCACCAAATTTTAGGTTTGTTCATCACTAAGCAACATAGTTTTAAAACTATAAATGAATGATCCATATTATATATAAATGGGTAAAAAATGAAATTACATAATAAAGATCACTAATATTTGTATTCCCCATATTCACACTGTATTATGGTATATTATATGTAAAAGACATTCAATATTTTTTTGCTCCATCACCAAATCTTAGGTTTTTTCATCACTAAGCAACAAACTTAAAAAACTATAAATGAAAGATTCATATTATATATAAATGGGTAAGAATTGAAATTACATAATCAAGATGCATATTATTTGTATTCGCCATATTCACATTGTATTATGGTATATTATATGTAAAAAACATTCAATATTATTCTTCTCCATCATCAAATTTTAGGTTTCTTCATCACTAAGCAACAAAGTTAAAAAACTATAAATGAATGATTATATTATATATAAATGGGTAACAAGTAATATTACATAATCGAGATCAATATTATTTGTGTTCGCCATATTCACATTGTCTTATGGTATATTATATGTAAAAAAAATCAATATTTTTTTTCTCCATCACAAAATTTTAGGTTACTTATCACTAAGCAACAAAGTTAAAAAACTATAAATGAATGATTTATATTATATATAAATGGGTAAGAAATGAAATTACATAATCAAGATCAATATTATTTGTATTCGCCATATTCACATTGTATTATGGTATATTATATGTAAAAAAAAGTCAATATTTTTCTTCTCCATCACAAAATTTTAGGTTTCTTTTTCACTAAGCAACAAAGTTAAAAATTTATAAATGAATGATTCATATTATATATAAATGGGTACTAAATGAAATTACATAAACAAGATCAATATTATTTGTATTGTCCATATTCACATTGTGTTAGGGTATATTATATGTAAAAAATTCAATATTTTTCTTCTCCATCACCAAATTTTAGGTTTCTTCATCACTAAGCAACAAAGTTAAAAAACTATAATTGAATGATTCATATTATATAGAAATGGGTAATAAATCAAATTACATAATCAAGATCAATATTATTTTTATTCGCCATATTAACATTGTGTTATGGTATATTATATGGAAAAAAATTCAATATTTTTCTTCTCCATCACCAAATCTTAGGTTTCTTCATCACTAAGCAACAAAGTTAAAAAACTAAAAATAAATGATTTATATTAAAAATAAATGGGTAAGAAATGAAATTACATAATCAAGATCAATATTATTTGTATTCTCCATATTCACATTGTATTATGGTATATTATATATAAAAAATTCAATATTTTTCTTCTCCATCACCAAATTTTAGGTTTCTTCATCACTAAGCAACAAAGTTAAAAAACTATATTTGAATGATTCATATTATATAGAAATTGGTAATAAACTAAATTACATAATCAAGATCAATATTATTTGTATTCGCCATATTCACATTGTATTATGGTATATTATATGTAAAAAACTTCAATATTTTTCTTCTCCATCACTCAATTTTAGGTTTCTTCATCACTAAGCAACATAGTTAAAAAATTGTATATGAATATTCATAATATTTATAAATTGGTAACAAGTGAAATCACATAATTAGGATTACTAATATTTGTATTCGCCATATTCAGACTGTATTATGGTATTTTATACGTAACAAATTCAATGTTTTTCTTCTCCATCACCAAATTTTAGGATTCTTCATCACTAAGCAACACATGTTAAAAAAACACTATAAATGAATGATTCATATTATATATAAATGGGAAATAAATGAAATTACATAATCAAGATTTATGCTATTTCTATTCGCCATATTTACATTGTATTATGGTATAGTATATGTAAAAAAAATCAATATTTTTTTTCCATCACCAAATTCTAGGTTTCTTCATCACTAACCATTAAAGTTAAAAAACTATAAATGAATGATTCATATTATATATAAATGGGAAAGAAATTAAATTACATAATCCAGATGAATATTATTTATATTCGCCATACTCACATTGTCTAATGGTATATTATATGTAAAAAAAATCAATATTTTTCTTCTCCATCACCAAATTTTAGGATTCCTCATCACTAAGCAACAAAGTTAAAAAAATATAAATGGGTAAGAAATGAAATTACATAATCAAGATCAATATTATTTGTGTTCGCCATATTCACATTGTATTATGGTATAATATATGTAAAAAAAATCAATATATTTCTTCTGCATCACCAAATTTTAGGTTTCTTCATAACTAAGCAACAAAGTTAAAAAACAATAAATGAATGACTCATATTATATATAAATGGGTATAAAATTAAATTACATAATCCAGATGAATATTATTTATATTCGCCATATTCACATTGTATTAGGGTATACTCAATGTAAAAAAATTCGAAATTTTTCTTCTCCATCTCCAAATTTTAGGTTTCTTCATCACTAAGCAACAAAGTTAAAAAACTATAAATGAATGATTTATATTATATATAAATAGGTAACAAGTGAAATTACATAATTAAGATCAATATTATTTGTGTTCGCCATATTCACATTGTATTATGGTATATTATATGTAAAAAAATCGATATTTTTCTTCTCCATCACCAAATTATAGGTTTCTTCAAGACTAATCAACAAAGTTAAAAAACTATAAATGAACGATTCATATTATATATGAATGGGTAAGAAATGAAATTACATAATCAGATCAATATTATTTATATTCGCCATATTCCAATTGTATTATGGTATATTATATGTAAAAAATTCAATATTTTTCTCTCCATCACCAAATTTAAGGTTTCTTCATCCCTAAGCAACATAGTTTTAAAACTATAAACGAATGATCCATATTATATATAAATGGGTCAAAAATGAAAATACATAATCAAGATCAATATTATTTGTATTCGCCATATTCGCATTGTATTATGGTATATTATATGTAAAAAAAAATTATAATTTTTTTCTTCTTCTTCACCAAATTTTAGGTTTCTTCTTCAATAATCCAGATGATTTTTAGGTTTCGTCTTCTTCACCATAAAAGATTGATTCATATTATATATAAATGTGTAAGAAATGTCACTACATAATCCAAATGAATATGATTTATTTTCGCGATATTCACATTGTATTATGATATATTATATGTAAAAAAAAATCAATATTTTTCTTCTCCATCACTTAATTTTAGGTTTATTAATCACTAAGAAACAAAGTTAAAAAACTATAAATGAAAGATTCATATTATATATAAATGGGTAAGAAATTAAATTACATAATCAAGATCAATATAATTTGTATTCGCCATATTCACATTGTATTATGGTATATTATATGTAAAAAAACATCCAATATTATTTTTCTCCATCACCAAATTTTAGGTTTCTTCATAACTAAGCAACAAAGTTAAAAAACTATAAATGATTGATTCATATTATATAGAAATTAGTAATAAATAAAATTACATAATCAAGATCACTAATATTTGTATACCCATATTCACACTGTATTAGGGTATATTATATGTAAAAAACATTCAATACTTTTCTTTTTCATCACCAAATTTTAGGTTTCTTCATCACTAAACAACAAAGTTAAAAAACTATAAATGAAAGATTCATATTATATATAAATGGGTAAGAAATGAAATTTTATAATCAAGATCAATATTATTTGTATTCGCCATATTCGCATTAGATTATGGTATATTATATGTAAAAAAAAATTAATATTTTTCTTCTCCACCACCAAATTTTAGGTTTCTTCATCACTAAGCAACAAAGTTAAAAAACTATAAATGAATGATTCATATTATATATAAATGGGTAACAAGTGAAATTACATAATCAAGATCATTAATATTCGTATTCGCCATATTCACATTGTATTATGGTATATTATATGTAAAAAACATTCAATATTATTCTTCTCCATCACCAAATTTTAGGTTTCTACATCACTAAGCAACATAGTTTTAAAACTCTAAATGAATGATCCATATTTTATATAAATGGGTCAAAAATGAAATTACATAATCAAGATCAATACTATTTGTATTCGCCATATTCGCATTGTATTATGGTATATTATATGTAAAAAAAAATCAATATTTTCTTCTCCATCACCAAATTTTAGGTTTCTTCATCACTAAGCAACAAAGTTAAAAACTACAAAAGATTGATTCATATTATATATAAATGTGTAAGAAATGTAACTACAGAATCCAGATGAGTATTATTTATATTGGCGATATTCACATTGTATAATGGTATATTATATGTAAAAAAAGAAAATATTTTTCTTCTCCATCACCTAATTTTAGGTTTATTCATCACTCAGAAACAAAGTTAAAAAACTATAAATGAAAGATTCATATTATATATAAATGGGTAAGAAATGAAATTACATAATCAAGATCAATATTATTTGTATTCGCCATATTCACATTGTATTATTGTATATTATATGTAAAAAAAATTCAATATTTTTCTTCTCCATCAACAAATTTTAGGTTTCTTCATCACTAAGCAACAAAGCTAAAAAAATTATAAATGAATGATTCATATTATATATAAATGGGTAACAAGTGAAATTACATAATCAAGATCACTAATATTTGTATTCGCCATATTCACATTGTATTATGGTATATTATATGTAAAAAACATTCAATATTTTTCTTCTCCATCACCAAGTTTTAGGTTTCTTTATCACTAAGCAACAAAGTTAAAAAAACTATAAATGAAAGATTTATATTATATATAAATGGGTAACAAGTGAAATTACATAATCGAGATCAATATTATTTGTGTTCGCCATATTCAAATTGTCTTATGGTATATTATATGTAAAAAAATTCAATATTTCTCTTCTCCATCACCAAATTTTTGGTTACTTCTTCACTAAGCAACAAAGTTAAAAAACTATAAATGAATGATTCATATTAGATAAAAATAGGTAATAAATGAAACTTCATAATCAAGATCAATATTATTTGTATTCGCCATATTCACATTGTATTATGGTATAGTATATGTAAAAAATTTAATATTTTTCTTCTCTACCACCAAATTTTAGGTTTCTTCATCACTAAGCAACAAAGTTAAAAAACTATAAATTAATGATTCATATTATATATAAATGGGTAACAAGTGAAATTACATAATCAAGATCACTAATATTTGTATTCGCCATATTCACACTGTATTATGGTATATCATATGTAAAAATCATTCAATATTTTTCTTCTTCATCACCAAATTTTAGGTTTCTTCATCACTAAGCAACAAAGTTTTAAAACTATAAATGAATGATCCATATTATATATAAATTGGTAAAAAATGAAATTACATAATCAAGATGAATATTATTTGTATTCGCCATATTCGCATTGTATTATGGTATATTATATGTAAAGAAAAACAATATTTTTCTTCTCCATCACCAAATTTTAGGTTTCTTCATCACTAAGCAACAAAGTCAAAAACTATAAAAGATTGATTCATAATATATATAAATGTGTTAGAAATGCAACTACATAATCCAGATGAGTATTATTTATATTCGCGATATTCACATTGTATTATGGTATATTATATATAAATGGGTAAGAAATAAAATTACATAATCAAGGTCAATATTATTTGTATTCGACATATTCACATTGTATTATGGTATATTTTATATGTAAAAAACATTCAATATTTTTCTTCTCCATCACCAAATTTTAGGTTTCTTTATAACTAAGCAACAAAGTTAAAAAACTATAAATGAATGATTCATATTATATATAAATGGGTAACAAGATAAATTACATAATCAGGATCACTAATATTTGTATTCTCCATATTCACACTGTATTATGGTATATTATATGTAAAAAACATTCAATATTTTTCTTCTCCATCACCAAATTTTAGGTTTCTTTATAACTAAGCAACAAAGTTAAAAAACTATAAATGAATGATTCATATTATATATAAATGGGTAACAAGTGAAATTACATAATTAGGATCACTATATTTTGTATTCTCCATATTCACACTGTATTATGGTATATTATATGTAAAAGACATTCAATATTTTTCTTCTCCATCACCAAATTTTAGGTTTCTCAATCACTAAGCAACAAAGTTAAAAAAATATAAATGATTGATTCATATTATATAGAAATGAGTAATAAATAAAATTACATAATCAAGATCACTAATATTTGTATACCCATATTCATACTGTATTATGGTATATTATATGTAAAAAACATTCAATATTTTTCTTCTCCATCACCAAATTTTAGGTTTCTTCATCACTAAACAACAAAGTTAAAAAACTATAAATGAAAGATTCATATTATATATAAATGGGTAAGAAATGAAATTACATAATCAAGATCAATATTATTTGTATTCGCCATATTCACATTGTATTATGGTATATTATATGTAAAAAAAATTCAATATTTTTCTTCTCCATCACCAAATTTCAGGTTTTTTCATCACTAAGCAACAAAGTTAAAAAAATTATAAATGAATGATTCATATTATATATAAATTGGTAACAAGTGAAATTACATAATCAAGATTACTAATATTTGTATTCACCATATTCACACTGTATTATGATATATTATATGTAAAAAACATTCAATATTTTTCTTCTTCATCACCAAATTTTAGGTTTCTTCATCACTAAGCAACAAAGTTAAAAAACTATAAATGAATGATTTATATTATATATAAATGGGTAACAAGTGAAATTACATAATCGAGATCAATATTATACGTGTTCGCCATATTCACATTGTCTTATGGTATATTATATGTAAAAAAATTCAATATTTTTCTTCTCCATCCCCAAATTTTAGGTTACTTCATCACTAAGCAACAAAGTTAAAAAACTATAAATGAATGATTCATATTATATAAAAATAGGTAATAAATGAAATTACATAATCCAGATCAATATTATTTGTATTCGGCATATTCACATTGTATTATGGTATATTATATGTAAAAAATTTAATAGTTTTCTTCTCCATTACCAAATTTTAGGTTTCTTTAATCACTAAGCAACAAAGTTAAAAAACTATAAATGAATGATTCATATTATATATAAATGGGTAACAAGTCAAACTACATAATCTAGATCACTAATATTTGTATTCGCCATATTCACACTGTATTTATGGTATATTATATGTAAAAAACATTCAATATTTTTCTTCTCCATCACCAAATTTTAGGTTTCTTTATCACTAAGCAACAAAGTTAAAAAAACTAATAATGAATGATCCACATGATATATAAGTGGGTAAAAAATGAAATTACATAATCAAGATCAATATTATTTGTATTCGCCATATTCACATTGTATTATTGTATATTATATGTAAAAAAAATCAATATTTTTCTTCTCCATCACCAAATTTTAGGTTTCTTCATTGTAACAACCCAATTTTAGTATTTAATTATTATATTATTATTATTATATTTTATTTTATTTATTTGGAGTGGTAATTAATTAATTGGTTGTTAGGTAGTATAATAATTGATGATATTAATTAATTTGGTGTGGTAACTAATTATTTAGTTGATATGAGATATAATGAATTAATTATATTAATTATCTTGGTGTATGTTGAGTTGGTCTAATTTATTTGAATTAAAATAGAGATATTTAAATATTAGGTCTTATTGGGCCTATTAATTAAATTAGGGTTATCACTCTTTAAGCCCAAATAGAATACTAGTATATAAGAGGAGGAGAGTGAGAATTAGGATTCACTTGATCATTTGACAACAATAGAGAAAGAGAAGAGGAAAAGTGAGGAGAAGAAGGGAAGAACAAGAGAGGAGCTAGGGTTTCCAGAAAATTGAAGAGGTAAGGGGGAAATCCTTACTATTATGGGTTAGTATGATTGGGTCAATGGGTAGATGTATGTTTAGGTTAAAATTCCTAATTTGTATGGTTATTTGGAATTGTTCGGTTTTGATGAGTATGCTTGATTGTGGTGATTGATTGTGTTAAACTGTAAATTAATGTTATATACTTAGAGTATTGTATGAGTCATAATTTTCTGAACGTTTGCCTTTTTACGGAATTGAAATCGGAGGTCCAGAAGTCCTCAAACGATGAAAACCGCAGAAAATTCTGCATTCTATCCGTCGCAATCGCGAGCCTTTTTTTATGTTTTTCGGTCGGAATCGTTTTGGTCATAACTTTTTATCCGTAAGTCCAAATCGAGTGCCGTTTGAAGCGTTGGATATCTGAAACAGAAGGCTATAACTTTGTTTCAGGAATAAAATAATTTTGGAGATTATTTCATGGATGTTTTTGGGGTTGAAGAAGATGAAAATTATGTTGGAAAATGTAGAAAACAACAACTTTTTAGTAACGCCTTCGTGCACGGTTTTATTCATAACTTTCAACTCGTGAATCATTTTGGGTTGGGGTTTAAAGCATTAGAAAGGTGACTCTAATAGATATTATGTGAATGGTGTATTTGTTATAAATGTGTATATGTACCATTGGTGGATTGTGAATGATATATTGTTATGAATGTGTATATGTACCATTGGTGGAGTGTGAATGATATATTGTTATGAATGTGTATATGTACCATTGGTGGATTGTGAATGATATATTGTTATGAATGTGTATATATACCATTGATGGATTGTGAATGATATATTGTTATGAATGTGTATATGTACCATTGGTGGAGTGTGAATGATGTAACACCCTTCTAAAATACCCCAAATTTAATTAGAACAACAACATATAAATCAGAGTAGATATGCAATTTCAGGGTGTCACACTTGACACTTCACACCATTCACCAAAATAACTTGTCATGCTCATTTATTAATCAAAATAAGATATTGCACAATTCGCAGCGGATATAAATCTAACAACATGCAAATCCATGTAACACATTACATGTAAAATTGTCCAACAACAAAATGAAAACAAGTAAAACATCCCGTCCCGATGTTACATATACCAGAGCATGACCCACTAAGGAACTACACTAGACTCCAAGCACTAGCTTCTACTCAATCACTGCTCGTTACCTGAAACATAGTTGTAAGGGTGAGTTCCTCAATCGATATAATAAGCATTATAAAATATCATGTAATGCTAAGTAAATTAACACATTTCATCACCCTAATCAGATCCCACATTCAGCAACGGCAACATCAACTCAAAATCATAATCATACTCAACCCAACACAAAACACACGTATAATATTGGAATACATCCATTCATATTATACGCCATACATACATTATGCAATGAGACTCCATGCATGCGGTACCGACTATTCGTGAACACATAGTTCAACCTCACCGATCAAACCCAGATACGGCTACCAAGCTCACTAGTCCCACTTGTAACACCCTTCTAAAATACCCCAAATATTTAATTAAAATAATAAACATATATCAGAGTAATTATGCAGTTAAGGGTGTCACACAATCATTCACAACATGTTCCAAAATAACTGTCATGCTCTTTATTTAATCAATTAAACATTTTGCATAAATCGCAGCGGATATAAATCAAATAAATCAAAACATGTAACATACTACATGCAAACTGGTTCAACAATCATTAACAATATAATTAAAAGGTTCCCTCCCGATGTTACATCTATCAGAGCATGACCCACTAAGGAGACTACACTAGACTCCAAGCATTCGCTTCTACTCAACTCATTTCTCGTTACCTGAAAAATAGTTGTAAGGGTGAGTTCCTCAATCAATATAATAAGCATTATAGAATATAATGTCATGTTAAGCAATTTAACACATTAATCACCCTAATCACAACATACAATCAGTAACAGCACGTCAGCTCAACATTCTACTCAACACCCACATATATCACAAGTATAATCTCAAATCATACTCCATAACAACACAAACACACGTATAATATTGGAATACATCCATTCATATTATACGCCATACATACATTATGCAATGAGACTCCACACATGCGGTACCGACTATTCTTGAACATATAGTTCAAGCTCACCGATCAAATCCAGATACGGCTACTAAGCTCACTAGTCCCACTCATTTGAGATCTAATGACTCACTCACTAATTCTCACCATGGGAATTAGCTACAGCCCCGAAGGCTATGCTATGCACACTAATCATCTAGCATGCAAACATCCACAACCAATCCACAATGATTCACTCACTAATTCCTCACCATGGGAATTAGCTACAGCCCCACAGGCTATGCTATGCACGCTAATCATCTAGCAATGCAACATCAACAACAATTCACAATGGACATATGCTCACACTCTAAGCCATACAACAGTCCATTCACAAATACAGGCATAATATATACATTCACATCATTATGCATGCCATCATACATCACCAACACATGTATCAACACATCATTATCATGTAAATCAATTAAACACAGTATTAGCGCACTCTACTAATACCTATACTGCTCAAACAGCGGGAAAATAATCCCTATTACATCATACGCCAACATAGGCCAACTCTCAATTATGTACACAACATTAAAAAGCCAATTTTTCCACTCTGCAACAGTGTTAACCGGTTAACGCCCTGGGTTAACCGGTTAACGCAGGCAAAAACACATTTTCTGGCAAAACGTAACAGTGTTAACCGGTTAACGCCCTGGGTTAACCGGTTAACGCAGGCAACACAGCACATTTTCACAAATTATAACAGTGTTAACCGGTTAACACCCTGGTTAACCGGTTAACACAGACAAAACAGCAGTTCCTGCGCTAACACAAGGCAGAATGCAGAATTCTCTGCATTTTCCGCCGTTGGAGGACTTCCGGACCTCCGATTCCGATTCCGTAAAAAGCTATACGTTCGGAATTTCACAACTACCCAAACACAGATCCAATTACAGTCTAAATA